>NC_140177.1:61744027-61989027 GCF_963971535.1 Notolepis coatsorum | reverse complement strand
AAGGGCAATATAGTTTGTGGGTCTTGTTACATTTTATAATTCGCACAAACAGCCTAAGTCAAATGTATGAATTGCCTCTGCATCATCTGCTATGTAAATGTACTGTTTTAACGTATTTCAAGCATGTTGAGGGGACATCAGTGGGGAGAGGGATGGAGGGAGGAAGTGCCAAGTAAGACGCACCCTGGCTGTTGTACAGCGCGCACGCACTCATACAAATACAGACAGACCTGTACATGGCTCATAGATATTTTAACTATGAAAAGGAATATTTTCATGTGGTAAAATGTTACTCTTCCTCCTATGTATGGCACATAGTACATTTAATTCAGTCTGGCCTCTAAGGCCATGTTTAGTAATACTAATAATAACATTAAAGCACAGTCCAAAACCTGTTGTAGACCAGAGTGTGTATATGAGTGCTCATTACGACCTCCTAAAGAACACGATAGTGTCAAGTGGATGTAACTCCTGTCAAAACCAAGTATGGTAACTTAGCTTCATTCAAGTTTTGAGCCACATTTAAATTGTATGTAATATCACCGCGCCAACTTGAAATTTATTTTATTCTGTAAACATTTGTGCAATAATTTATTGTCTTACTTTTGTATGCATATAGAATGTGAAGTAGTGCTCACCATATAAGATAATGTGTAAGGATGTTAATATAGAGTGTATAAGCTAACTTGCAGCGCATCTAGTTAAGCAATAAGTCTGTAGTATCTCCCTTTATATGGCTGTGGCCTGTATATGCTCTGTATATATGAAAATACATGGATGAAATCTACGCACATGCTATGTACATAGGAGAATTATGCATTTGACAGCCATTGTTATTTTTTTCAGAGAACATAAAATTGTTTTTGTACATCAGTGAAGTATTAAATTAAAAGGAACGTTGAGATGTAAGCCGAGATACATTGTGTAACTTGATCCCTGATGATGTGCGTTTGTGTACCATGGGGAAGAACGGGAAAAACAAACCTCTGAAGTCTTATTTTAAAAATCATATTTATATATGTAGAACATTCAGACACTCAGTATCAAACATAGCTCATCCCACACAACATTTGACTTGCATGACCCAGAGAAACAACACTACAAATTGTCCATAAAAAAACTATGCAATAGCAACACACAACTTTTCACAAAAATTTACAAAAATCAGTTTGAACAACAGGTTTACATTCCGGCTCCACACTCCAATATACAGTATAGTGTTACAGCAGCAATGAACTCTCCCAAGGGGGGGCATGGATCAATACACAAGTGGCAAAGAGAGTGGAAGAAGGAAAGCAAAGAGCCAAGAAGAAGGTAGGGGGGTGGAGGAAGAGGAGAGAGAGCTGTTGATAAGAAGATAAATGGAGAGGTTGAAAGAGGACTACAGAGAGAGAGAATTTACCTGTATCAAACCCGCCCTCTTCTTGATCGTCCAATCACAGATTTTGCTCTCGGAAGCAACAGTTGTGATTGGAGGATCAAGAAAAGAGGGCAGGTTTGAGATTATATCAATTAGCACTTAAGTTATATTACTAAGAATCAACAGAGGCTCCAAGGGGACATCTAGAACGATGATTGACATCACATCAAGCGCTCATTCTCAAGCTCCTTCTTCTCCTCCTCCACCTCATCTCTCTCTTCTTCCTCCTCGTCGAACGACGACGCCACCCCGGAGGAGGTGTGGTCGGAGAAGAAGCCCCTGGGGCTACAGTGCCACACGCGCACCTCATGGAACACACTGCCTTCATCATCCTCCTCATCCTCTTCTCCAGGAGACTCTGAATGGGAGGTGGAATAGCAGGAGTCGAACCTGCTGCTCCTGCTCTGGAGCCTCCAGTCAGGCTTGTGGACGTAGACCTCACCGGGGCACTCCTGCAGCGGAACGGGCTGCTCCTCACGCCCCTCCAGCTCCCTCGCCTCCAGGAACAGGCTCATGCCGTCACTGTGTAAAGTAGGTGAATTGGTCGGCGATGAATGTGGGTCATTGTGAGACGTATCGCAGAGCAGGCTGCTGATGCTGCTGGTGGCGGTGGAGACCAGGGCACCATCAGAGGGTGGAGCTTCACCGCCGTCAATCTCCGCCTGGCACGGCATTGTGGTAACGGGATCGGACGTTGCAGCGTCTGGGGGAGGAGCAGAGAGTCAGAACACCTGGAGGTAGATTAGTGGAGAGAGAGATGGCATGGGGGATAAGGGGTGGGGGGGTGAAAGAAAGGGTTTATGATATGATAATGACATGGAGATGACAACAATGAGAGGGATGACATGGACAGGAAGTGATGAGTGCGTCTCTGAATACCTGTGTTCTGGCTGGAGAACGAGCGTGTTTGTCCGTTAGTCTGAGAGAAGTCCTCATTGTTGGACTCATTATCTTCCTCGTCATCATCCACCGATGCCCAGGCGCGTAACTTGGCCTCTGCGATAGCAAACTGCTCAGCCACTCCTGTGCGAGACCACACATGCACAGAATGAATATTATCTACACAATTAAATGCATGACTAAGACACAGTGTGCACACACACACACACACACACACACACACACACACACACACACCACACCCACACCCACTCTCTCCAGATCAAGCCATGTTGATGTCACAGAGAGAATGTGTCATACTGTAGCTGTACCACCACTACACTCAGGGGCAGTGAAGTGTTCTGGGAGAGTTTTTAATAGGCCACAATCTGCTGCCAAGACATGCCATCACCTAGGAGACAGCAGGGTGGGCGGAGCTCATATGTGGGATGTAATGCCGCGTTCACGTTACGTGGGAAGAAGCGGAAGAACCAGCTTCCGACTGGGAAAAACCATTCACGTCAGCCTCCTAGTGGTAATTCCCACTAGGACATATGGGATTTTTTTATAGACCCCGATATCTCCCACTTCGCGTCACGAATTGCGGAAGTATGGATGTGGGCGTTTCATCGAGTCAACGCGTGAACAATAGGGTCCAGATTTGACTCGAGAGAGATCATCAGCAGGCTATATATGATATTCAGACTCTAGATCTATTTGCAGAGCCAGATGAGATGAGGCAACCTGTGCGATTGGCTCTTGACAACTAATTTTGCACGTACTGTATAGGCTACAGTATGTGTGTATGCGCGCACTGCGGGAGGTGGCCAGAAGCGCGCAACTAGCCAACTACTATTATTACTACTATATTAATACAGTTTGATCCATCGCAAAGCGCTCCAGCGCTTGAATACGGCCGGGGGATCCGCTCTATACAATGCAGACCCACGGCTCTCGTATTATAATGAGCCCGCGAGGCGTGTTATTATTAGAGTTAATAATATTGTATATTGTTTACACTGCCTTTTTATTCTATTTTTACTTCTCCACTGTACTATAATTATGTGACCTGTACCTCTATGTCTTCTACTACCTGTACCTCCCCTCCCCCGGCCCTCCCCATGCTGCTGAATTTATCTTATTTTATTAATACAACGTTTAACGTTCGCTAACGTAGAGAAACGTCAGACGTAATTCGAGACACGTCAGACGTACTTCGAGATACTTCCGTACTTTCCGCCAATCAGCGCATTGCCCTGTCACAGGAGTAATAATCTTGTGGCTGGGCGGAAGTTGCCCAATCTGGGGATTATCTCCGAGGCTGCAGCTGGAGGCTACTCCGCGTGAAGGCTTCCTAGTTGTAGCAACGAAATGTCCCCTGGTTCTTCCGCTTCTTCCCACGTAACGTGAACGCGGCATAACATGCTGGGGTTAGGGATTAGGTGTGTGACAAGGTATGGGCAGGAAGAGGATGTTGTACTGTAGCTAGACAAGAGTATTCACACACACACACACAATGAAATGCTACAGGTTGTACGGTATATGAGTGACTGCATTTCTGCAGTGCTTTTCTAACACTACTACTACTAATACTCAGCGCTTTACAATGGAATGATTGCTTTGTTTTTCAGTATGAGTGGGCCCAGTGAGAATTGACCCACCTAACCCTGGCAGTGTCGGTGCCAAAGCACTCTACCCATTGAGCTACACAACACCATGGCATTTTGTTACGTACCTGGGTACGTGGGTTGGTCATTACCATTATTACTGTATTTATGACACCTTCTGAACATCAGGTTAGTATATTTAATGTGTTATGTTTTGTAGATGATGTGTGTGTGTGTAAACATGAGAGCTAATGCTGTCTCTTCTCTCCCTGTCAGGTGCTGCCCATCCCTACTGAAGAGTGCTGATTGCTAATGAATGACAGCTGATTGGCAATTAGCTCAAGAGGGATGGGTAGCCAAATACCTGACAGCACACACACGTCTCGGCGCCTCAGTCTCAGTCAATTGCTGGTGACTAGAGAGGAGTGAGGTTGCCATTGTTAGACCACTGTTGTGTGCATATATATATATATATATATTGTTGGCCTATGTGCCACTTCTCTATCTGAGTGAGTATCCTCTTGTTGGCCTATGTGCCTATTTTCCACTAAGTGTGGAGTGATACTTTACTGCCCTTTTGCTATTGTTCCCTTCAAGTGGAACTGTATATATATATGTGTTGGTAGGCTGTATGCCATTGCCACTTTATTTATATGTCTTGTTTGTCCTCCATTACCTTTTCCCCTTTGTGTGTGCGTGGGTTGAAATCCCCACCGACAACATCCCCTTTTCCTTTTGGGAAAAGGGCCGTGGGTTGAAATCCCCACTATGCAATAAAACCTTAATTTACCATTTGAAAACGTCTTTGTTTACTATCTGCCTACCCGGGACTGTTTGAGAAGCATTTTTCTACTGAGGGGGTTGTTTTTTGCTCATGTAACACCTGCCCAGATTACTATCTTGTATGGTCAATAGACCTCTGTACATGACACATTTATTCATAATGTTAACACAGTCTAGATATTTGATCCATATCGTTGGCTGACGATAAGAACAGTAAAGGTCATAGTCAAATACCTGCAGCGAAACGGGCCTCTTTCTCCCCCTCGCTCAGATGGCTGTAGGAGTTGAAATGGGAATCGGGGGCTGCAGGAGGGTCTGAAGTCTTGGGCCAACCCTTCCACTCTATGAGGTGGGCGACCCGGCCCTGAGCCAGCGAGGTGGGCTTGGTTACATGGTCCCTCACTGCCTGAGAAATACCTGGACATAGAAAGGAAGAGCTTAGTCTACGGGACGGTGAGAGAACAGACAGAAGGAGAAGACTAAAGGGGATACATTACCGTTTAAAGAGGATCTGGCAAGAGCAGCAAACTCGTGGATGCTGACAGCTTTCCTCGAGTCTGCTGGAGATTTTCCTGACTTCGGAATCATTTCACTCTCCTCAAATATCACCTGTAAAAAATATATATATTATTTCTGAGAAATTAATCCTTTCCATTGGTGCACAACGGAAAGAGATTCTCTGTTGCCGTGTTTTCTTTCTTTTTCCATCTGTGGTAGTAAGTCAGCACCATTTGTGCTACTTTTTCAGCACTTCATCTGAATCTTTTTTTATATACAGTACATCCTATTTTCCTCCAAATAAAATTACATTTTATTAAAAGCACAATTAAATTGGTCTTGGCAATAGTTACATGGAACTAATACTGAAAACAGAATTATGCCTGATTTGATGCGTTTTACCAGGATCAGATCAGAATAACGTTTCCCCCCCATCCCCTCATTAATAAACCATTGGGTCTTATGCATAATAACGTTTTCCAGTAGACCTTTTTAGGACAGTATCCTACCTCCGCCTGCCGCCTGTCTCTTCTCACCCTGCTCCAAGATATCAACCGCATCTTGCACACGGGGAGATGTTGTCACCGCAGCGCATACCAACACAACTACAAAACACAGCTTGGGTCTACTGGTATAAATCACCCGACAGACAAGCAAACAGCGATGCCCTACATTTACAGCACAGATGCTAAAGCCTTAGCCACGGTAAGCCTGGAAACCGGTTAGAATGGTCGGGGGTCGTGAGGAGTGAGGGGGTTGGGTGAGTGTGTCCACGACATATGGCGTGTGAGCAGTTAGTAAGCAGCTCTGCTATGTTTATCCCTGTTTGAGGTGATAGCGCTACCTAAGTAACTCCATGCCGAGTGCAATCACGTATACGTCTACTAGCAGATCAGCTACATCTGTGTCTAGACTGTATGGAGCACAATGAAGTGAGCAGCAATTGTAATTAATTAGACGGCCGATTTGCTCGCTCATCAAGCACAAATCGTATGGCAAGATGCCACCTCTAATGTGCACGTGCGTGACTTGACATGACCACTATCCCCCCCTCCCTGTGAGCTGTGGTGTTCCACAAGGAAGCATACTAGGACCGTTATTGTTCCTAATTTATGCAAATGACATGTCGTCAACTTGACATGTCGAACAGCAACTGCAACTTGTTCTTGTTCGCGGACGACTCAGCCCTGCTGGTCTCTGACAAGAACAAGTTGCAGGTTGAAAAAACCCTCAACCCGGAACTCTGCAGAATCTGCACCTGGCTCGCAGATAAACTACCATTACACCTGGGTAAAACAGAGTCTCTATTCTCTTCAGATCAAATAACAAACTCAGCAAGACAAACGACTTCTCTGTTACAGTGGGTGACAATATTGTCACAAGGAAAGATGAAATTACATACCTGGGGTCCATCCTAGAGGCAAATCTTTCCTGTGACAAAATGGCAAACAATGTAATCAAAAAAGTCAACCAATGAACAAGATTCTTGTACCGGATCTCCTCCCTGGTAAACAAGAATACCCTGAAGACTCTAGCAGGAGCACTCATTCAAGGGTACTACGACTATGCTTGCACCTCATGGTACCAAAGCACCTCAAAGGCACTAAAAACAAGATTACAATTACAAACATCACAAAACAAACTGGTCAGACTACTGCTTGACCTTATTCCTAAAACACACCTCACCCCTGCCCATTTTGACAACCTAGGATGGCTTAGAGTAGACGACAGAGTACAGCAACTTGCAATGGGCCTGGTCTACAAGATACACTACACGACTAAGGTACCCATGTACATGCCAAATTACTTCCCAAAGGTCAGTGAATACCACGACCACAACACCAGAGGGAGCTCCACAAATCATGTGAAACCCACGTTTCGCAATTATGCCACATCAATGTGGAACGCCCTACCCACAGCTGTAAAGGAATGTGAATCACTACCCACTTTCAAAACCGCTCTCAAAGAGCACCTACGAGAGACTGCAATTCGAAACTGGCCCCTGTAAATGTTCTAACCCAACCCCCTCCAATGTACAGTAAATGTCCTAAACCAATAATACACAAGACCCTCTTCTTGGGACCAAGTAAGGTTTTGTCGATAATCCAATGTAGTTACCCCCCTCCCCTCCCCCCCCACCCAACCACCTCCAATGTAGTTTGGAGGTAATGTCATGATTAGATTAGATTAGATTTTTATATCTGAATACCTGTATTATGAATTGAAAATGGGGGACCCTGATGTAAACAAGACGAAAGTCTTTCTCTGGTCTGCATCCCCTTAACAATTGTGTGTATCGAGTTGTACTGTACGCATTCTGCAATCTGTTAATTAAAGTTTTCAATCAATCAATCAACCATGTTAAATCCGAACAATCTTAATTGAATAGATTGTCAACGCTGCTAAAATAGAAGGCTCCTGACGTGTCGCTATATAGGCCTACAGTTGTCAGTGTCTGTCAGGTGGGTTATGAGGGGGGGGGGGGGGGGTAGTAGTAGTAGTGGGGATGCAGCCCCACAGCCCCATGTGACTTTCAGTAGGCGATCCTGAAATGGAGAGCTCAACACTAGATGACTAGAACATTGGTGGTGCTCTCCAGTGTCTGTCCATGGACCTGAAAGGTCTTTGTAGATTTTACAAACACCCATCAGGACCATGGACAGATAACTAGCACTCCTTCCATGGAACTCTGGACAGCCCCTTGAGGGTACATCAACCCTTTCAGAAGCATGAATAGTTCTACATTTTACTAATGCCATTTGCCGCATGTGACTGGTAGATGATGATCTATAGGCTACACACGCAAGCACATAAGTCAGCAAATACCATATCATGAACATGTTCACTGGTAACAGAACATAAATTTATCAAAATATGTAGTTCTATGAATACCAGGATCAAACAGTCTCCTCTGAAATAAGCGCATGGTATGACCCTGGGGGCTGGGGCAGTTAGCTATACTGTATGCCGACAGGTGTGATGCAGGCAAGCCTCTAGACTGCAGATGTGGACTGGTAACATTTAGCATCTTGAGGCACACTTCGAGGTAAGCCCGTGTCATGAATGGAGACGGGCGTGCACGAAGCTGGGTTTATTTGAAAGGCGTTTAAGATAAGCAGAGGCACGTTGTCGGCTGCATATGTAAGACATCTTCCTATGATTGATGTGTCGGCCCGTAGCCTATAATTATCAGAAATAACAGCATCGTGAAAGTGGGTGCGAGGCACGTATGCAGCGCGTCTCTAAGCAACAGGAGATTGCATCTGCATACCAACGACATCGATTCCTTGCTTAAAACCTGGCTGCACCAATTACCCAGAAGCTAGGAAAAAGGCTGTCCTTTGAGCGTAAATGTGTCTATTCATTGTCAACCATGTCTGTAATTATTTTCTTTGTATACCTCCACTCAGCGCACCTACCTGCAAATCATACTGCGCTCGTCTCAAATCAGATGATCGCGCTTCGTCCTCCTCTTGTTTAGCCAATGCAGGCTACTGATGCCACAAATTAACAATCCAGATGCGCATATCCAAAGCTTCAATATCAAGTCGCCACACTACAGACACCATTTGTTGCTCAGTACATGGGTTACATTACATACAGTCTTGTCCAGGGATGCAGTCGTACTCGTAATATCAGAACTGCCTGGACGCCACGTGCGCGCACGCGCATACATGTTCCCTCGCGGTCGCACAGAATAGATGATTATTATGCATAAATAGTAGGAAACATGTTTGTATAGGAAATTACTAGTTTTAGTTTAGTTTTTGTAAATATTGCCTTGAAATAGAGAAGCTGAAAAAGTTAGCAGGATGTAGCCTTCAATATAAAGAAATTATATAGGCCTATATATATATATATATATTTTTTTTGAAGACACCCGACGACCTGCGCTATTGTTATAAGACGGTGGGTACTTAGTACTGAGTGGAGCGCATTTTTGTGTGCGGTACACATCCGTGCGTGATTGCGCGCACTTCTGCTCAGCGAACTACTAGGACGGGTACCGTACCACCACGGCATAACTGTCTGTCCCAGTGTCGCCTTCTGTCGGCACGAGTCATCAGCGCAACTTGCAAGGCGGTGTCAGAACCCATCTCCCCTCCCTCGAAATCGTGTAGTTTATAAAAGAAAATGCGCAGAAATTATATAAATGTGGGCAATCCTAGACAACGTATATAATTGGTGAAGTGATATTCTAACAAATAGGCACAGCCCGTTCACTCCACATATGCACTGCAGAATGTAGGTCAAGGTGTAGACCTGCACCACGAATTAGACCAACGTGAGACAAGTCTGCCCTCTTCATCTAAAGCACTGATCAACTTTTAAATGGTTAACCAATTAGGTGGATACATCTGAAGTTATGGTTGCACATGTCATGCACAAAAGGTATATGTACGCATTAGCCATAATGCCAAATCGCACAACAGACCTAACATTTTGAAAGTTACTACAGGGGATTGTACCACAGATGCTACATAATCATGTAATCTACAGCCCAACACCCACCCTGAACTATAATAAATATGATGTAAGCAAAGCACATACACGCTAAAACAGCCAAAGGGAGTGGGTATAGTGGGACATACTTGGGCACAAACAGGGCTCAGCAACATAAGTCCTTTATTTGCAATGCTCCGTTTCCTCATCTTTCCAGTTTCAGATGCAAAAAGAAGCAATAATTCCTTAAATAATAAAGAAAGCAAAAATATTTACAGAATTCCAATAAAACTAATAATAAATGGATAATGTAAAGCACCTCTCTGCATCTGGACAACTGCCACCTCTGCTGGAAAAGGAGACATGGCATTACATCAGCAATTTCTGTTTATTATTTCTGAAAAATAAAACTGACAAAAAAACGTTTACTTCCATTATATATTTACAGAATGGTCCTGAAACGTGTTTCCACTTAGAGTAGAAAAGGCTTTTGGATCATTTCTGTGTTTATTCTTTTTGCATTATATATTTCATCAAGTCAATTTCTGTAGGTTTTCAAGTTTTAATGGTGATCGGTCATTAAGTGTCCTCTACAGGGGTCTCGCTCGCCCCAGCCAGGGAGGAGAGAGCCCCACCTCCCCCCCCACAACAGCTCACGTAAGTACAGGAGAGGGAAAAGATGTAAGAGTCTGTCAGGTCCGACTACAGAGGATGGGAGAAAGAATGGCTTAAGGAGGAAGCATAAAGACCACCCACTAGCAGTCCAGGTCAAAGGTCACTCCGTCCACACAGGTCCCATTGTAGTAAACACCAAGTGGGGAGGGGGGGCTTGGGGGAGGGAAAAGACAACCTCTGCTTTAAAAACTCCATTCATGGGATTACGATGAGCAACGTACATTTTGTCTGAAGATGTTTCTCCCATTGAATCATTTAACGGAACACACTTCAACCATGCTGCACACTCCAATAAGGGAAAAACAAAAAGAGCTCTGTGTTCAGTCGGACATCACACACCTTATGGCATGATACCCTTTCCTGGGAACATGCTACATGACAAATCCCCAATGTCTTTTCTCTCGCGTGTCATAATAGTACGTTGCATAATATAATAGTAATTATCTAGAACCTTAAAAAGAGCAGCGTGTTTCCTTTGTATCGTTTTCAAAAAGTCTAAATGTTTCTTGCGTGTGTGTGTGTGGGTGGGGGGGTTCTCACGCATAGGTAATAAGCAATCCTGCCGAATAATTTTTCAGGTTTATTTAATCCGGCAAACACTTGCCATGACAAGCAGACGGGAAGAGAGAATGAGGAAGCAATAGTGAGAGAGAGAGAGGGAAAGAAAAAATGATTGTTTTTCATGAGTCCCTCCCTCAAAAAAGATTTATCCTCATTGAGGATTGAGTTGAGTCCGCCTCTTAGGCTATACAGTCCACATCTCTCCACAGCCACCTGTCATGTCCCTTGGGGGGGGGGGGGGGGGGGGTGACGGCCTTCGGGTGAGTCTTTAGTCCTTATCGGACTCCTCCTCCGCTTCCCGGAGCCAGGTGAAGAAGGCGGTGGCTGACTTCAGGGCCACGCCCTTCCCTGTCTGCTCCGCAGGGTCTTTGCTGGTCTCCCACTTGTAGAAGGGCTCCTCTTTAATGACGTCCTCATCATACAGGGCATCAAAGAACATCCTAAGTAGGTCTAGATAGACAGAGGGAGAGAGAGAAAGAGGGGAGAGAGAAGTGGTTGATAATGTTATAAATGATTAAGTCAAGTCAACTTGATATAAGAGCCCTTTCAACACAGGGCAAGGTTGATCCAAAGATGGAACGACAAGAAGGGAGAACAAATGAGGCACAATGAAAAGCTAAAGAGTAACCCCCCCCCCCTCCTTTTTCCGTTTTTCTCCCATTCCAACGTTAGTCGTTATGCCAATTCCCAATCCCCTTCCTGGTCGTTGCGCACTCTACCCCCTACCGTCGGTCTGGGAGGGCGGAGACTATCACATGCTTCCTCCGACACATGTGTAGCCAGCCCACCGCTTCTTTTCACCTGGCAGCGCGGACTCTCACTGGGGGAGTGTAACGTGTGGAAGGATCACACAACCTCTCCCAGATCCTTCCCTTGCTGTGCAGGCGCCCCGACCGAACTGTAGGAGTAGCTGTTTTACAACGACCAGGAGCCACCCCACCGGCTTTCCCACCCGCTGACACTGCCAATTGTGTCAGTATGGACGGTCGACCAAGCCGGAGGCACCGCAGCTGGATTCGATCCCACTGTCTCTTAGTCTGCTGCGCTACCCGGCCGCTCCTGAATGTAAAGGAATTCTGATCATAGGTTTCACTCTCCTCTTGTCATCTTCTCACCTACAATATAGACACCATGGAATTCTAGATTAAATCACATCCAACAACAAAATATCTTCTCGGATTCAGGGATAGAATCAAATGGGGGTCCATGGTCCATTATGTATCAATTTGAGGGTCCTTGACCTGAAAGAGTTTTAAAACCACTGGTTTAGGCTAATCAGTTAGGTTTTACAGTTATGTTATATCAAGTCTATGCCAGAATAGATGGCAAATGTGTTCTTGGGCAAAAGTGCTTTTTTGTGCCATGATCTGCTCCTTTGCGGCAACAATGATTATAAATACTATGAAAAGCCACGTTTAACCATCTGCAACACAGACAATATAACTTACTTTATCAACTTAAATGACTATGATTGTTCAAATTCCTCTTATTTTTTTTGCTTTTCAGTAGGCTAGATGGTGTGGACGTTAATGCACAATTGGTCAAACTCACAAGGAGTAATGAGCTTTTAGCTTTTTGAGTTACAAAGCATACCAGGGTACTTTGATGGCAAATTGTAGTGTACTCGATTAGTTGACTTAATGGAGACCTCTTTAAATCTAGTCCTGAGGGCCAAACCTAGTTCTCTCACCATCCAGGTTTAAACAGTGCAGTTGCTTCTCACGGACACATGGTGACAATTGTACAAGTGCAGCTTGTTACAGATTACAGCTGCGTACACAACAACAACAACAACACACAAGATTGGGGTACTCACTTGCAGGCTGTTCCATGTGCACCATGAGGCCCTGAACGGCATAGAGGGCTTGCAGCTCCTTCTGTTCATCACACAGGTACCTCTGAAGCAGACTGGCCCTCTGGGTTATCTGCTGCCTGTCCACCTTGTAAGGGTTCTCACCTGGAAATAGGAGGAACATTAAAAAAAAAAGTTCATAATGAACCATAAAAAATTAAAATAAATCAACTGGAAACAAATCAGGGGTCTGGTCTAGTATTAGTAGTGGTTTTATCCCTACTCACATATGATGGACGACTGGCACACTGATGTCATGAGAGCACGCACAAACTGGTTGCTAGCAGTCTGTTGCTCATCCAGGTTGGCCTGAAAACCAAGAGATTAACAATGAGAATACAAACTTATCAATACAGCTAGGTGTGGGCAATATGGCGAAAATATTATCACAACCTTTTTTACACTTTCATAATTCACAATATCTCTTCCCTTTGCTTTTGTATGGCTATTTTGCATGTTACTCTATAAGATATAGTACTTTATTTGTAGTCGTTAAAAGTGCAGGCCTTAAAGAAAATGTGTTTAATAAGCTCAAATGTTTTAAACCAAGATTAACCATCAGTGTCGGATGTTTATCTATGGCAAAAATAATAGAAATTACATTTGATTATACTGTATCACAATTTCCCTATTTTTTTTTATCCACTTTTTCTCCTGTTTTTCTGTGTTTTTCTCCCATCCCAATTTAGTCGTGCCAATTCCCCCCTCCCCTTCCTGGTCGTTGTTCACATGTGCCCCCCACTGGTCGGTCTAGGGAGGGTTGATAGATACTATCGCATGTCCCCTGTAACGTGAGGGAGGCTCACACTACCCTCACCATCTCCCTTCCTCGCTGTGCAGGCGCCCTGACCGACCTGTAGGGGTAGCTGTTTACAACGACCAGATTACCACCCACCGGCTTCCTTCCCGCTGACTCTGCCAATTGAGCCAGTATGACGGCCGGCCAAGCCAGATTCGATACCAGTGTCGGTGAAGAGCGCTTAGTCCGCTGCGCCACCCAGCCGCCACGATTTCCCTCTTGAATGCATATATCGTGAAGAAACCAGTGATGATCCGAGATTGTCATATCGCCCATAACCAGCTACACTTTTATAATAAAATAGCCTCTATTGCAGGGTTTCAGTTAGAAAAAATTGTTGCCGGCCTCAGTGTCCGGTAGATTTCAATCTACCGGTCAAATGAGAGAAATTCCGGTCAGTTTATTGAGCTTAAAAACAATTGATAGGCAGGCTATATAAAGAATGACATCCTCAAGGTATGTAGATTTATAATATTTTAACTTAAAACTAGGCTACTTTTGCGTATAGTCATTATATTCAAAATAAAATAAGTCCAGAGACTCCGTGCTGCTGCTGACTTTAAATCAAATAGGTGTCTGTGGGCAGTCGGCCCGACATTAATAAACAGCAGTCTGTTATAATCACATTTTTATGAGCTAACGAATTCCGTTATATTGGACATTTGTATTAATTATATCAAGCGAAGAACTGAGAAATTTGGCAGAGAGAGACGGCAACATTATCGTGGGTTTGCGTGATGAATCTCCACCTCCCAACGACTTATTTGCGAGAGCATGCAGCCGCAGAGCCGCAGAGAGCGGTGTTTTCAGGCCCTATCTGGGGACCGCTCAGCAGCGCCCCCCACCCAACAGCTGAATTGCCAATGGCTGAATTGGAGTATTGCACTGTGCCGGCACAGCTGGTGGGTTCTGTGGCTCTGCAGCTGCATGCACTCGCAAATCTAGCAGCAAGCTCCCGCTGACACATCGTTGTCATTATTAGACCTGCTTGGTGAAGCAACGATGAAACAAATGTAATGATTGTTTCGTTCATCGCATAGGCTATTTAATTTTAGCCTATTTTAATACAATTCAAATAATCAAATTGTGCTTAGAGGGAATTATTTTCACCGGACATTATGACCGGAGAGATTAAATATGTCGGACTTCAACAGATTTTGCCGGTCAAATACCGGTAATTACCGGACAACACTTGATTCTAGAGTTGCGCCACTAGATGACACGTGATACAATCACTAACACACACCTCAACCCAGTCTCTGATTCGCTGGTTGTTGGCCTTGTCCTGGATGAGTCTGTCCAGCTGTTTGCTCAGCTCCTCTCCACTCAGAGGCTTCTTCTCATCGATCGCCTCGGACTCGGAGCCCTCCCCCAGTGTAAACTCCACCTTCTGGAAATGCAGATACACAGATCCATTTAGCACAATATATTCCTCTTCATTAAAGCCCACAGATACGTCGCTGCTGTCGGGACAAAACCTCATAACTCCAAAAACCCAACTTTTCAGCAGATCAAAAAAACGAACACAGATTTGAGGGTGAATAGAGTTAGGAGGTTTAGACAGATGATCGGTTTAATGCTTTCCCATTGTTTAAACTTTGTAAAACCCCCACACACATGGAGGATGATCTACGGAGTTGATTTATATAAAAAAAAATATATTTAAAAAATGGAGTTATGAGGTTTTGTCCCGACAGCAGCAACCTGTTAAGCCCTAGCCCTATTTTCTGACAATCCGCCTAAAAATACATAACTAAGTAAATGGAAGATTGCTCCACTTCTACAAGGGTCATTTGCATGTTCTTGGTATCTAGGGACATCTATGGACAGGGATTAAAGCAAAAAGAAATCTCCCGACTGCTTTTTTTCAGGCCAAATCTATTCTTATTTTAACCTCCACTGTATTTTTTTTTAATAGCGTTAGCGTTTTAAGGGAGCCTACTTGTAGAGCCTACTGTCCTGACTGTGACTATAGACCCTACTGTTGTGGTTGTTGTGCCAGGCAGGGAGGCTGTGTGCTGGAGAGCGTGAATGCAAGTCTTGTGGCTAGCTTCTGATTGATGGCGAGCTAGCACCTTTTTCCCATTACTTTGAACCATGAACTAAAAGGCTTGTTATCATACAAACAAGGGACTAAACACGTTTCGCAATTATGCCACAACAATGTGGAACGCCCTACCCACAGCCGTAAAAATCTTTTAATCCTCAATGTTTCCCACAGGATTGAATGAGACTGTGGTGGTGGGTGAACCTCTGCCCCACCAGAGGGGTCCGGGGGCATGTCCCCTCGGATATATATATACCGTATATATTTTTTTACGTTTTAACGTTAAATGCATCAATCTGGTGCACTTTGAGAGCAAAAGAGGCTAGATCGATGATGATCTTTGTGCTCAAAACACAAAATGGACTAGACGCTAGAGCATACATTTGAGCCATCAAAGAAATTAAGCAAAAGTGGTTGGCTGTGTTGAACTAGTTTTTTTTAGAAGAAAAAAAATAGACTGGATTACTATTACGACTACTACCAGTGCCAATACTACTGATACATCCCTATTGGCAATTAAAATATTATATAAATATAATCAAATAGACGGAAATCCGTCTCAAGACGGAACGCGTTAATGCCCGTCTATGGAACTCATGGAATGTATTCCCAGTGTCAGAAATATTCTGTCTGTTACTAGGCTTGAGTAAATTGTGATGAAACAAAAGGAGAATATAAATTATGATTTTTCTTTGCATCGTTGACAGTGAATAACACCATGCTAAAAATTACCAGACATGAAAAACCACCACTGAGCTCATTCAGCACCTTCTTGAGATCATGTGTACAAAAGATCTAAGCAAATGAATAAAGGGAAGATGATTAAACAGAATGTTTTGGAGATACAGTACTGAATTCTGCCATCCGGACACATGCAATTTGAAATATTATTATAGAATATAGAATACCAGGCCTATAAATGACCTTATTATAGCCAACTCGCACATCTATGGATTGTGCCAAATCTCCTCTTTCAAATGCCAGAGAAATTTTAGTTTTAGTTTTTGAGGACTGCATACTTTTTTTGCAAAGCTTAGCTTTATACTGATAGCAAATACATGAGCCTGGTCTCTTTTGAAAGGTAACATTCTGAAGTTACTAAAGGAAACTATTTGAATCACTTTTAGTGCTAATGAAATAGAGTAACAGAGGTTTGAACTTGAGTTGAACTTGTGTACTCACATTTCCCTTTAGTGGTTGCCAGATTCCTGTTTTTAAGTTCCAGCATAGAGCTATGAGCTGGAAAACACTGCGGTTCCATAGCCTGAAGTCTTATTTGATTTAATTTGTCTCGAACATAGAAACATAAAAGTTTAAAAAACAAAAAGGTAAATAGTCAAAGACTATTTCCATACAATAAGTGTTCGAGAAGGAACAGGGGGAAGTAAAACAACTTATCAAGCCCTGCCCCTTCCTTACAATATTTGACATTATAATTTAATAAAAATAATATAACAAATAATAAAAAATTAAATAAAAGTACAGTTTTTTATATATCCAAATGAGAAAAAATACAGGTCAAAATTTGTTAAAAAACCATTAAGAAAAGAGTGCGTGAGAAAGGTTTAAGTAAACCGCGTACCAAAGAAAAAATACTTGAAAATCCAAAATGGCTATCCACCTCCATGCGTTCTGAAGCTTCAGTCACAACTAATCTTCGCTCGTCAACTTTCACCTACTTCCCCCACTTGCATCCCCCCACGTGGGGTATCATTGGAAGCGGACGCTCGTTGGCTACAACGCTGACCAATCATTGTCGCCATCAGCGGTGATTGGTCAGTTCTAGAGCGTATACAGTCGGACATGGTCATTTGACGCGTGGCCTGTAAAAAGATGCTCGCCTGACATATCGTCATGTAACCTGAGAACCGAGGCACGCAATTGGTCGAGTGAGGTGGCGTTCGAAAGGCGGCAAATGACACTTTCGAACGGTATATTAAATGATCGGTGAAAAATGCAGCCCCAAGCCGGTATACGGTACACCGAACGTTAACACATTGGTTGCCAACAACGAGATTTCTCGTTATTAGTCACCATGCGTTGGTTGCCAATAACGATCGTTATTTCTTTTATTAGCAATATCCATTCATTTTTCATCTGTCCAGCCTGACATTATCATTGGGAATGGCTCTGAGCTCGAAAAGGGCAAATACCGCCCCCTATTGTCTCCCGGATGGTAATGCACATCATTGGATTGGATTGAGTGAAAAAGTGCATTAGAGAAATACTCCGGTCCAGGATTTTCCTATCTCTGGCAAGCAGTGTCGTGTTACCAGATTCACTGGCGAGGCTGGAAGCAGCTTGGATTATGCGTTTCGGACTATAACGTTGGATCAATAAACGCAATCAATATTTGGAATGGCGATCAGGAATTGGATTAATCTTTTTGCAGAACATCTGATCTGAGGTAAGGAATCTATGTTACCAGTTTTGGGTTAATCAGAGTTGTTTTTCACAGATTTCACGTGTGTGTGTGGCGTTAGGCGCGGCACGAATAAATGATTTTTCAGCCCGCTTTTGTATCGTGCATAAGAACACAAATTCTCTCGATAATCTAGCGTTTATTTGAAAACTATTCATAAATCAGCCGGAAAATTACAACGTGTTTAGAAATTACTAGAACTCTCCGAAACTATACTCGTATTCAAAATGGTATAAAACGGAAATATACTGATGAAAAAACAATCAGTTTCGTACATGTTTACTGCAAGCAAGTCATTGATAAGCAACGGGTGTATTAGACACATAGCCATAATTTAAGATAAAGTTTATGCGTTCGCAAATGTGCTCGTCCTCCCATTGATTAACGTGGTGGCATCCAAGCGATAAATAGTCATATCCGGCTGGCAACCAATGTGTTAAGAGGTTAAAGGCCCAATCAGTGATCCAAACGTAAACAAATGGGTATCCCCACCACAAAAAAATTTGAAATGTTAACGGTTAACACTTTCAGTGCCAGCCATAACGTTGATTACCGGTAATGTCCTTGAGTGCCATCATCCACTTCAATGATAGCGTTAAAAACGCATAATCTATGTTTTAAATTATGGCTATGTGTCTAATCTGCCCGTCGCTTATCAATGGCTTGTTTGCAGTCAACATTGTCGAAACGGATTTTTTATTTTATTTTATTTTAATCGGTTCATATCCTTTTTATAGCATTTTGAAAAGCTATCGTTTTCTCGAAAACTTCCGGAAAATAGAAAGATTCCATTTATTGGAATATTCTATACACTAGACACGTTGTCATTTGTCGGCCTATTTGTGAATCGTTTTCAAATAAACGCTAGATTATCGATAGTATATGTGTACTTACGCACGCTATAGAAGAGAGCTGAGAAATCGATTCTCTCATTTCCTCAACAACACACACACACACACGGGACACGCTGTTATCTCAGTGAATACAGCTCGGATTATCCTAAAACTGGTAACATAGACTCCTTACCTTAGACCAGATGTTCTCCAAAAAGATTATTCCAATTCCTGATCGCCATTCCAAATATCGATCGTGTTTATTGATTGATTATTGGCTGCTGTAAATATATATTCCAGGCTGCTTTCCATCTCGCGATCACTTCCATGTTCATCAGATCCCTCGCCAGCATAGTGGAGCGAGGAGGCTCCCCCTCCACAGATCCACCAGTATAATCGAATGGCCTGCAGTTACACAGGGATAGACGATAGGGGGCGGTATTTTCCCATCGGAGTTCCTAGAGGGGCTGCTGTACCAACGGGAGACTCGGTTGATGAATTCAGATCGCTAATAAAATAAAATAAAACGACAATTCGCGTCGTCGGCACTCAACGGGGGGCATGAAAAGACGACATAACACGTCACTGGCACTCAAAGTGTTAATACCGTAATTCCTCTAATAGTAACCGGTATTCAATTAAAAACCGGGTCTCTATTAATGACCGGGTGCGCTGTTGAGCTAAGCAATTATAAGCCGGCCTCCTAATACAAGCCGGGTTTCATGTATATTAGAGGAATTACGGTATTTCCCTCAACGGATTTACCATAGGCAATATAATTTGTTATTGTTGTTATATGCTGGCCTGGCTGTGCAGTAAATACCATATAATGGTATGGTGTTAATGTTTACCAAGAGAGTAAGCCTACCTCAGAATTGTATAAAACGAAGTTATTATTATTATTATACCAGTATTGTGATTGCACTATTTTACTTATTTTACTTTTTTTGACCACCTGTAATTGCACTGTTTACTACCGTATTTCATACAGTACTTGGTTTCAATAAATGAACCCAGTACATTTTACTGGGTTCAAACTGACACAAAATGTTGATTTATTCATTATATGTTTGAAAATTAGAAATATAGGCCTCTCTCTTATACATGCCTCCTCCTAATACAAGCCTGGTATCCGCTACAGTTGAAACAAATACAAGCCGGGGTTACTGTTAGAGGAATTACGGTATGTCAAGTTAACGAACTGAACTTTTGATACATGGGCCAACACTAGAGAAGTAAATATGAGTTTTTAAAATAGTGTCTGGTCTATTTTTGTGGCTGTAAAGGTTTTATCCCTTGATAATGTTTGCAAACAGCTTAAAATAGACATATTTCAAGTTAAAATGTATATGTGAATAAACCCCACATTATATGGCAGAAGAATTGGGGCTTTTGAGGTCTGAATGACTATTGGTTCGATGAATGATCGAAGGGTTGGTGGTTCGAATCCCGCTCAAGCCCATGTCCATCCCATTGCCGTTGTGTCCTTGGGCAAGACACTTAACCTACTTGCCTCGTATGAATGTGTATGCATGTGAATGAATGTTGGTGGTGGTCGGAGGGGCCGTAGGCGATGATTATTCACCACGCTTCCGTGAGTCTGCCTCAGGGCAGCTCTGGCTGCAATTGTAGCTTACCACCGGTATGACTATGAACGAATAATGGACTCTGTGAAGTGCTCCGAGTCAGAGAAGAGCGCTATATAAATCCAATCAATTATTATTATTATTATTATTATACCGTTTTAAAACCATCCCTTCTTACAGACCTGTTCAGTCACATATTTGTCGACATCCTCATCCTTGGGCAGGAAATCTGTCCAGCTCAGCCCAGCGTCTGTCCACATAGCTCCAATCTTCTTATGGGTCTAATGAGACAAAACAAAGACAACTTCTAATACAAAGTTTCTCCAACTAGGGTTTGGTGCTAGTTAGCTGGTACCATTTTTTTTAACCAGTTCCAGGTTAATAAAATTCCCAGGTTCAACCTTGACCCCAGTCTTTCAATATTAAGTTTTTCTGAAATAATATTTTGTCAGTGCACTGAGTGTAATACAAGCAATGCATTTACTTTACCCACCCCAATAATCACCTACAAAGGATTTGAAAGTATTCGGATTTGATAAGCAGATTCAACACTGGATTCACATTCGATAAAATGCTTTAAAACCACAACCTTTAATTCATATATACACTGACAGCAGTGTGGAAGAAAGCATGGTATCTCTTTATTAAATGTCTTTATTCAATTCTTAATCAACTATTTTGACATATCTAACATTTTGCTCCCCCACTTAGAATCATGCAGAATTACTCCTTTAAATCTGTGGATACCAGAGATGTAGTTAGCATTTCCTTGGAAACAAGTCATTTAGCATGAAAATAGAGAACTAAATTAGTCTTAGGCCATGTTTAGACAGAGTCTCAGCAGAAACCGCAGAAGTCGTCTTGCGGTCTCACTTTAAATTTTGCGTTTAGACTAGTGTTTTGGGGTGGAATTCTGCGTGCAGACGAGGCTGTAAAGACTCGAGACGACGGAGCCCCGCTGTCACACGATTGGCGCAGATGTCACATGACAGTGCTGTGAAGACCCGCCCTACTCTGCCTCTGATTCGCAGACTGTGGGTGGGGGAATGTGATTGTACCAAAGCAGAGTCACTCACAGACAGTGGCTCCAGTCACTAATAGTTGCGATAGCCGCTGGACTAATTCTTGTGTATTTAAAAGTCAACGTAGCCTTCAGGTGATCGCCATGGATAGAATCAGACATGCTTTGTTTACGCTTCTCGGCTACTGGCGCATGCCTGTGACGTAGGCAGTACGCGACGAGAGCCTTGACAACCCTTTCGTCATAGTTTTATGCGGTTTGACAGTTTAGATGATAGCGCAAAGGTTTATCGTTTCTAGGAATTCCACCCAGGAAGGTGGTCTCACTTTTTTGCGGATTCTCCCCGTAAAAACGCTGTTGCCGTATAAACAAAAGGCACATCCGAAAAAATATTTTTGCGGATTCACCTGCTAGCGTTTCAGTCTAAACGGGGCCTTAGTCGACAAAAAACAAAACGACGAATGGATGGACTAAGAGGAGACTGCCTTATTATAATTATAATTAGTGTGGGTGACCTGGCAAAGCCCGGTCCCTGCCCACACTATTGTAATCTATACTATTTATTCTTCTTCTTTCTTTATTCTTTCTTTATTCCGCAGATTTTTGTCCGGTAACTCCTGCCAGAGCTTTCACACCCCACACAAGTGTAAGGTATCAAAACGACGGCTTGGTCCAACTCGAGTTGCTATTACTTTTTGGAAAGTTTCACTGCACCGTTTGGCTATAAATCGACTTTAAACGGGAAATTTTGGTCCATAGGAATGAATGGCGGAATGTAAATAACTAGTGTAGAAACAGATTTTTTTTGTTTTACCTTCACCTTTTGTAAATTGCGACAGTAATCTCAATTTTGGACGTAGCTATAAAAACAACACACAAACGATGACACGACTGTAATGGAATTGGACATTTCTATCTCAACTTATGACCATTTCTTTGACAGTCATGCGCCACACACACTCATGGACTCTCCACTCTAGCTGAAATCTGTGATTTCACCATTCCTTCCCTTGTTTTCCGATCGCCACACAGGCCACAATTGTCGACGGAATTACACAATATCGGCCTACTGATATTATCGGCCAATATTGGCATTAAAATGTGATAACGGAAATTATCTATCGGTTTTAAAAATTTTCACATTTATTTAACCTTTATTTACCCAGGCAAGCAAGAACAAATTATGATTTCATTTATTGGGGGGGGGGGGGGGGGGACCCTGCATATATCGGTATCGGAAATTAAGAGTTGGACAGTATCGGTATATCTATATCGGTAAAAAAGCCAATATCGAACATCCCTACACATAACCCTTCACGAAGTTCCTCAAGTGCTCATAAAAAATACTAAGCTTCATCTCTTATCGTTTTGCTTTAATCATCATGAGTGAAGGAAGCGCAGCCTCATTGAAATACATTGGGGATAGATTTGTGTGTTAGGATTTGAATCAATTAAGGCTAGTATAGCAGGTGTGCATGACTCAAGTGGTCCTCACACGGCGGGCGACCGATGTCGTCTGGCTATGCGATCGTCTGTCGCTCAACGACAATCGCCCCACACCAGACCGTTCACAGGTATAATACCGTAAGCTAAGTTTATATGTGTCGCTCTGTTTAGCTGGGGGTGTGGTTTCCCCCCGGGAGATATAGGAGGACGGACCGCCGGGACCGGACGTTAGGTTGTCGGGAAGCGAGCATATTAGCAGGTAGCTGTGTTATGCATTACGAGGGAAGTATTAACCTGTAAAATCCATATTGATCTGGAATTAAACAACCATATACGAATACAACCTCTCCTCATTCTTCCTGACATTACTGCATGACTGATCGCTACAATACGTTCACTACCACCGATTGGACAAGTATTGTTATGCACCTGCTGAGAGAGAATGTTTTTTCACGGAAGCCCCAAACTGTTGTTCTCAACCATCATTTTCTTTGGACAATAAACCTTACAAACTACATCAGCTGCAGCCTGGACATTAACACTTTGAGTGCCACAGACGCTTTATGTCGTTAGTTCATGCCGCTAGTTGAATGCCAGCAACGCTATATAGCGTTTGTTTGTAGTTTTTTTTATTAGCGATTTGAATTCATATTTCATCAATCGAGCCTCACGCCAGTGCTCCAAACTCTCTGAGCTCCATTGGGAAAATACCGCCCCCTATCGTCTCTCCCTGTGTAACTGCACCCCATTGGATTAGACTGGTGTGGGGGGGGGGGGGTCCAGTTTCCTCATTTTACTTTTCCGGGAAGCCATCTGAAGGATCGAAGTGATTGCAGAGCCGGAAAACAACGTGAAATACATATTTACAGTACCCAGCGCTGAATCAATAAACACGATCGATATTTGGAATGGCGATCAAGAATTGGAATAATCTTTTTGGAGAACATCTGATATGAGGTAAGGAATCTATTTTACCAGTCTTGGGGTAATCGGATCCGTTTTCACAAAGATATCAGCGTTTGCCCCATGTGTGTGTGTGCTGATCAGGAAATAAGAAAATAGATTTTTCAGCTCGCTTCTCTAGTGTGCATAAGTAGGGTTGGGCACCGTAAAACGGGTCTAATAGGAACCGGTACCTAACTTCCAGTTCTCGAACCGGAAGTAACATATGGCGCTTTTCCACTGCATGGTACCTACTCTACTCTACTCTACTCTACTCTACTCTACTCGCTTTAGGTACCTGGTACTTCGTTCCTTTTCCACTGCAGGTACTAAAATAAAGTACTCAGTTTGTCTCCGTGTGGGGAGGCGGGGCTGCTGGTGTACAGCCGAGAGCTCCATAGCTCTGTGAGAGCTCCACCAGCATAGCTATGTCCGTGTCATGAGCTAGTAGGCGCAAGCCAGAGTAAAACACAGTTTTCAATCAATCAATCAATCAATAACAACATTAACGAGACTCTCGTTGTGTCTATTCTGATAACGCTAACGTTACCTCTCATTGTGTCTATTCTACAAGCGTTAACGTTAGCTAGGCTGTCTATGCTAACGTTACCAGTCGCGTCTATTTGCTAACGTTAGCATTAGGTAATAACCGGTTTAAAATGGATGGTGATTACCTCACGTTGTGTCTATTCTATTAGCATTAACGTTACTCATACAAACAATCAATAGAGAGTTATATTGATCGCGCTATGTACGATAGCCATGCTAAAACGCTAGCACAACATCAGCACAACATAAGCTTAAGCCTTAACAAGTCAGCGATCTTTTTGCGAGACTAAACTCTCCGCTCGGTGGCAAATTGTGTTGACGTCGGTTTTGTTTAATCAATAAATGAGGCAGAATACACAGTGACTGTATTGTTTGTTTATTGAACTTGTGCCTGCTGCAACCATAATGAAATCCTATGCGAGACATTCAAGATGGCGGCGTTCTGTTTTCGTTCAGACTCTCCAAACAGTGACGCGTCTCTCTTCTGTTCTGACCAATCAGTGGTCTGCAGTTTTTCACGTGACATTTATGGTACCAGTTCTACCCGCTTGGCTCGCGCTTGGAACCAGAGTCGAGCAGGGACTAAAAAAGTACCCGAAAAAGTACCTGGTACCAGGTAGTACCAGGTACTTTGGTAATGGAAAACCGAAAATACCGAGTAGAGTAGAGTAGAGTAGAGTAGGTACCATGCAGTGGAAAAGCGCCAATATTTGCATTTAGATTCTTAATTTCGATTAAAAAAAAAAAAAAAAAAATCTTTTTTTACTTTGTTAACCCTTTGATCGCCGGGGTTAAATTCATAATTTACCATCCCTCGCCAGCCGTATTTAACATGGAGAAGTTCCCCTTCTTTGCAGGGCTATAACTTTTTTAATTGTATTGCTAAATTGACATTACCATGGCCCATTCAAAGTCCTATATCTATTGTTCAGGGTGTAGCAACGTTATACTTTTTCATTCACATATTCATACTAAAATACGGTCTAAAGTATAAGTATGTTTTTATCGTTTTCTGCAGCTTTCTCCAGAATGTGATTTATAGCCCCAAATGCATTATATTGATGATTGTATACAGTTTGATAGCAATCGGCGCGAGATAAAACATTTCAAATGGACGTACTTCTAGAAGTTACTACGTATGATCTGATGATGACCGGATGGGCGGGGGGTCGTTTATAATTCCGTGGGCAACGTTATATCATTCATCTAGTGTGGGTGATATGATCATTGGAGCAGTTAGTATAGAAGACATTACAAAATAACGCTGAAACTCACCGTAGCTTCCTCTCGCCGTTGGGAGATGAGCATTGGAACAGAATTTTTTCTATTATGGGATATAGAAATACCCGATCCATTTCCAGGTTGTATAATAGTATATACGTCCAAATCATGTTTATCGAGTTATTGGCAACGGATCGATATCCATTGTGTCGAGCTCGAGTCCCGGGACCTATAGCGAGTGATCGGACCAAATTGAAATGAGCACCAGCGTCCACTTCCCTGTTTATGCCCTGGGCGATCTGCCGATCGGCCACCAGATGGCGCTCTTGAACCGTTAGAGAGTTGACAGGGGCTCACCAGTACATATAATGTCTCCGGGGGAGAAATATGATTTCGATCACAGATTTTTGAAATATTGATATCAATGACGCTGTACAGCGTCATCGGCAGAATAAGCATTGCGGGGAATGACGCTGAAAAGCGTCAACGGCGATTAAAGGGTTAATTAATACCCTAGTTACAGTACAGCAACCAAATTAAACTATATCAAGTCAACTGAAAATGTGAATAGTATGAAAAAAATAAAAAATTTAACAAAAAAAAACAATTCTCCTGCGAAATAAGCTGTGACCTGTTTTGACCTGCACCTCAAAGAATCGGAATAGAGAATCGCTTAGAACAGGAATCGATAGATAATCGGAACCGGAATCGTTCAAATCCAAACGATGCCCAACCCTATGCATAAGTACACATATACTATCGATAATCTAGCGTTTATTTGAAAACTATTCATAAATAGGCAGAAAAATTACAAAGTTTTGTGTATTCCAGAATATTCCAGTAAATGCCGTTTATCACGGAAAAGTTATATTTTCCTGAAACTTCAAGAAAACGAGGGCTTTTCAAAATGCTATAAAACGGAAATTAATCGATTAAAAAACAATCCGTTTAGGGGGGCTCCAGTAGCTCACCGCGTATCTCGGCGCTATTTCTGCGTCGGGAGGAGCCGTGCTGCGTCACGGTTCTGGTTGACTCCGAGTTCGATTCCCGGACCCGCCGTCATTTGCCGAATGTCTTCCCCTGCTCTATATCCCGTTTCACCCTGTATCTGTCGGTCATGCTTGACCAGAAAAGCGATAAACGCTAAAAAATAAAGTTAAAAAATAAAATAAAAAAGAAATCCGTTTCGACAATGTTGACTGCAAACAAGTCATTGATAAGCGACGGGCAGATTAGACACATAGCCATAATTTAAGACATAGATTATGCGTTCACAACGCTATCATTGAAGTGGGTGTTGGCATTCAACCATATTTTACCATGTTAACCAGTGGCACTGATAGTGTTAAACTCTCAACATCCACAACTTCTTTTGTTACCCGAGTATAAAAACACCTAGTAGGTGCATCGTGGCACATTGTCAATTTATTAGTTAATGACAAACGGCCACTATAGCTTCTCCAACGAACGTTATTAAAATTGTTCCTGTTAATAATAATTAACATAAGTAGCATGGTAATAATACGTAGGTTATTGATCAATGAATGTATTGGTAAATTAATGGTGTACAAGTGATACACCAGTAGAACTTCTGTACTACTTCTACTGTAGAAGTCATGTTATTTCCTCATCGTCCTTGCTGTGTCGCCTGCCATCGCCTAAAAAAATAGGATCGAGGCTATTTTTAGCAAGGCAACAGAAATAGCTGCGCGATCGTCGCTTCAAAATCTCCTGCCGTGTGGGTCGTCTCATTCATAACAATGGACACGATACAATTCTGTCGGTCGCCTCGCCAAAAAAAATCGCCCGCCGTGTGCGGAGCACTTCAGAGGGAGGTGTCAATCAACTCAGTACTGCCATGACCTCTCAGGGGATTACCCCTTGATCATTAGGCCACGCCCCCTTTTTGTATCTTTTGAACCATTTGTCGTAGAGACTTGCAGGTTGTGCTTTTGTACTCAGTAGGGATATCCTCTTTCATTGGTCTTCTATGTTCACCACGCCCACATGGTTTGGCCCCTCCCCCTTTGTGTATCTTTTGAACAGTTTGTCGTAAAGACTTGCGGGTTGTGCCATTGTACTCAGTAGGGATAGTCTTTCATTGGTCTATGTTGACCACGCCCCCATAGTTTGGCTCCTCCCCCTTTTTGTATCTTTTGAACCGTTTGTCGTAGAGACTTGCGGGTTGTGCCATTGTACTCAGTAGGGATATCCTCTTTCATTGGTCTATGTTGACCGATCCTTAGGCCGTGCCCCCTTTTTGTATCTTTTTAACCGTTTGTCGTAGACTTGCGGGTTGTGCCATTGTACTCAGTAGGGATATCCTCTTTCATTGGTCTATGTTGACCACTCCCCCAATCATTAGGCCACGCCCCCTTTTTGTACATTTTGAACAGTTTATCGTAGAGACTTGCGGGTTGTACCATTGTACTCAGTAGGGATATCCTCTTCCATTGGTCTATATTGACCACATTCTTAGGTCACGCCCCCTTTTTGTATCTTTTGAACAGTTTGTCATAGACTCGTGAGAGATCCTCTCCCATTGGCCGGTGGTGCACAGGCATCACCCACACTTTCACAATTTCCCCCGCGGAATTGTCTAGTTATTATTATAATTTATTATTTATTTTAAATGTCCTGTTAGTTGTTGATATTAGCAAACAGTGTAACAGGAAATAAACTGTAGTCTTAGCCATTTCCAACACATCAAACGCATGACTGTAATGGTCTAAAAGCAGAAGCACAGACCGGTTAGATCCTCTATACAGGGGTGTCAAACTCATTTTCACAGAGGGCCATATCAGCATTATGGTTGCCCTCAAAGGGCCAAAGACTGTATAAATGTTAATGTAATGTAAAATAAATGTAGCTACTCATTTACATATTGTTAAACATGTTGTTTCTGTATTTATTACTTATTCAAGTTATACATATTGCATAAGCATTTGCATAAATGTAAAAATATATGTTATCTTATGTTATTTTAACAAATAATTTTAGTTTATCAGAACCCCATATTACTCCATCAATCAATGATCAAACCATTCAAGTAAATAACAAAGAAGAATATCATCAAATACAAGCTATGACATTAAGTTTGTTCAAAACCTTTTTGTCACAGTCAAGAGGGGCAGAACTAACAACTGTGAGCTGCAAAGAACACGTGGGACAGATGTAGCAGATGTTACAAAAACAAATGGCTGCACACAACCTTGCAGAGGCAGTGGCGTCGCGTGGGTAAAATAACAGGGGAAGCCAAAAAAAATTAAAAAAAATTAAATATATATTTTTTTTTTTTTTTTTTTTTTTTTAAGTCAAGCAGTCACCATGTACACTACAGTATGGCTCGGCGGCCAGTCAAACTTTCTTAACAGATTGCAGAATGGGTACAGTACAGTACAGCTCAATACACACAATTGTTAAGGGGATGCAGACCAGAGAAAGACTTTCGACTTGTTTACATCAGGGTCCCCCATTTTCAATTCGTAATGAAATTGCTATTATGCGTCTGCATGAACACACAACTGTAACTGTACTAAAAAATAACAAAATAAGGGTTGTCTCAGTTCACAACTATATTGGTCAAGTTTTGGGTGGGACTTGTTTGCGTCCCTACAGCTTCTTATTCAATTGAGCGAGATGCTCGGTTATGTCACACAGCCAGTTTGCATCTGACAGTTCAGACAATATTTCTTCAACCCTTTACCTATTTCGCCTGGATCTTTTTTGTATTTTGGGCTGTAAAATTGTCAAAGAATGTCTGAGGAGTAAGTGCTTTTTTTGCACTGGTTATTTCATCAATACCTCAGATGTTCAACATACATGTATGTGTAAGAATGTGTAATAACTAAGGCTGTCAAAGTTAAAGCTTTATTAACGCATTAACCCACAATAATTTTAACACTGCTATTTTTTAACCCAATATTAGTTTTTTTTTTTTTTTTTTATACCTGTGCTCTTGGGGGGCCACATCAAATGACGTGGCGGGCCGCATTTGGCCCGCGGGCCGTGAGTTTGACACCTATGCTCTATGAAGAGAGATGAATCCATCGATCCCTGAAGAACACCTACCATTTCTTTGCTGAGCAGGTGGAGAATCTGGACCAGCAGCACGCCAGCCTTCCCTAGAGGCGCCAGAGGCTTGGTGATCTCCCTGAACACATAATTACAACCTGACGTTACTCCACTGATCATATTCACATAGCGGGCATTTTACTATTATGTCATGCTCAGGTTGAGATTCCTGTCCACCCTGTTCCCACACAAGGTAGGTGGGAAGTCCTAATCCATTACAACTTATTTGTCTTATGAAATCTGTTACAAGCATCCAATCATTGCTGACTTGAGGAGCTGGGCTTCTGCATCCTGGGCCTCACCTGAAGAACGGTCCCATGGGTATGCCTCCCTCATGGAGCATGGGGGTGATGAGCTCCGCCAGGTAGAGCCAGATGTGGGGGATGTCTATGGCCATGTCTTCTGCCACTTCCAGGATCTCTTCTAGCCTAAAGCCCAAAACAAGAAGGGTTCATTTTATCACTTGCTTCCATCCCACAATTTCAGTTATGCCAATTACCTTCCTCGTCATTGTGCTGCCCTACAGTCAGTCTGGAGAGTGTAGACTAACGCATGCCTCCTCCGATACATGTGGCATCGCCAGCCGCTTCTCTTCACCAGACAGCTAGGCGTTTCACTGGGAGAGCGTAGCACGTGCAGAGGTTCATGCCATCTCCCCCAGATCATAAGCTTAGCATTGTATTGTATTTGATCTTAGTACTTTTATCATGTCTATTTTATAATCTACCGTACTTTTCGCACTATAAGCCGCACCTGAATATAAGCCGCAGCAGCTAAATTGAATGATGTGTACATATATAAGCCGCACTGGACTATAAGCTGCAGGTGTTTTAATGTTTAATTACCATATGTAAGGGTTCGTGCACAGAGGGGATTGTCGGGAAAGAGATGGCTGTTTGAGGAAGCTCCCATTAAATTTTTTGTTTAAACAGGAACGTTAACCAGTTAGCAGCGCCAGGTATAGGTAGCAACGTTAGCCAGTTAGCAGCGCCGAGTACATATAGATAGCAACGTTAGCCAGTTAGCAGCGCCGGGTACATATAGGTAGCAACGTTAGCAGCGCCGGGTACATATAGGTAGCAACGTTAGCCAGTTAGCAGCGCCAGGTACATATAGGTAGCAATGTTAGCAGCACTGGGTAGATATAGGTAGCAACGTTAGCCAGTTAGCAGCGCCGGGTACATATAGGTAGCAACGTTAGCAGCGCCGGGTACATATAGGTAGCAACGTTAGCAGCGCCGGGTACATATAGGTAGCAACGTTAGCCAGTTAGCAGCGCCAGGTACATATAGGTAGCAATGTTAGCAGCACTGGGTAGATATAGGTAGCAACGTTAGCCAGTTAGCAGCGCCAGGTACATATAGGTAGCAACGATAGCCAGTGCTAGCCAGCACCTGCGAAATCGAGTGCCAAACTGATATCAGGAGCTATCAGTAGCTAGATAACATTAGACAACGCCTCATGTATAAATAAACTAAAGTGAATAGTTAGTTGACTGGGTCATTTTGTTTAATGCTTCAGTTATGTTGAAAGAGGAGCCCTGAGCTGCTCATACACTAGACTCTTGCCGTAATGGTTTGTTGACGTGGTTATGTGAGGGGGAGGAAGAGGGGCAAGGCGTGCACTGCTGCAGCAGATTTAGGAGTCTGATCTGACGGTCACAGAGCTGAGGGAGTGCGCCCAGTTAGCTGTAAAAATCCATAGATTAGCCGCACCGTTATATAAGCAGCAGGGTCAAAAAATCGGGGGAAAAGCCGCGACTTATAGTCTGAAAGTACGGTATTCTATTTTATTCTATTATTTGCACAATCGAAGCGGGCATGGCCACCTTCATTTCACTATATGTCTTGTCTATGTATGTGATGAATAAACCTCTTGAATCTTGAGATCCCTTCCCTGCTAAACAGGCACCGTGACCAACCAACTGTTGCAACAACCAGGACTCGTAACCCACCGGCTTTCCACCCATGAACAAACATGAACCGTGTTTGTTGGGACGACTGACCAAGAGAGGTACCGCTGCCGGGAATTTAACCTGGGTCTCTGCAGTGGTAGGAGTGGTTAGACCTCTACACTACCAGCCAATTTCTGATTAGACACAATTCTATTGATATTGATTTTATACGAGCATAATCAGTGCATTTGTTTATCAGCGCACAAAAATGTGTGGCTGCGCATGTTTCATGAATACCAGATTGGTTTTTCATAGAATTTCACATTAACCTCTTAAGCCTGAAAATGACATCACGTCATAAATCAAGCTCTCCAGACGTCTATATATAAAAAAAATAACGATAATTATGTCAAACGTATTCAAGAATAAACATCATAACCATGTAACAACAGCAGTTATAATGTATATTTTCATCAATACGTTTGTTTACCAATATGTTAACACTTTGATTGCCTATGGCTAAATTCATGATATACCATAGGTTGCCAGCTCTATTTGTCTATGGATAAGTACCCCTTCTTTGCAGGGCTATAACTTTTTAAATTCTAGGGCGGCTAGGTGGTGTAGTGGGCAAGGCACTCGCCACCAATGTGGAGACGCTGGGTTCGCGTGTTCGAATCCAGCTCTCCACATTGTTTTCAGTTTAGCTGGTCGTCCGCAGTAATACACATTGGCCGTATTACGGGGAGGGAAACTGAAGGGTGGGGATCGAGCGTTGTGAACAAGCGACTCCTACAAGTCGGTTGGTGCGCCTGCGCAGTAGAATCAGGAAGTGTCGTGGGCAGCGTGAGCCTCCCACGCGTTACTCCTCGACACTGAGAGATCGAGCTGCGCAGGTGAAAAGATGCGACCGCTGTTACCTCAAGTACCGGAGGGGACTTGTGCTATGTATGACTTAGTCCACATTGCAGCCGGCTTGTGGGAGGCAAGAAACAGCGTTCGTGACAGGGGAGGGTTGAATTGGATGATACGAAAATTGGGATGGGAGAAAATATAGAAAAATGGGAGAAAAAGTGGATAAAAAAAAAACTTTTTAAATTCTATTGCTAAATTGCCATTATTATGGCCCATTCAAAGTCCTATATGTATTGTTCATTGTGTAGCAACGTTAAACTTTTTCATTCACATATTCATAGTAAAATATGGTCTAATGTATAAGTATGTTTTCATCTCTTTCTGCAGCTTTCTCCAGAACGTGATCTATAGCCCCAAATGCATTATATTGATGATGAAATACAGTTTGATGGCAATCGGCGCGATATAAAAAATTTCAATTGGACGTACTTCTAGAAGTTTCTACGTATCATCTGATGATGACCGGATGGGCGGGGGATAGTTTATAATTCCGTGGGCAGCGTTATATCATTCATCTAGTGTGGGTCATATGTTCATCAGAGCAGTTTATATCGAACACGTTCAAAAATAACACTGAATCTTACCGTATCTTCCTCGCGCCGTTGGACGATCAGCGTGGTGTAGACCGTTTTCGATTATGGGATGTTTATCCTGAAGAACCATTTCCAGGTTGTATACTACTATATACATCCAAATAACGTTGTTTATTGAGTTAGGGCGAGCGATTGATCATCCAGTGTGTTGAGATGGAGTCCGGCTACCGATCGCGAGTGCCCGGAGCACATAGGATGAGCACTTCCTGTTTGGCGAGCCCCTCCCTCTTGGCCGATCGGCCACCAGATGGTGCTCTCGAACCGTTAAACAGTTGATGGGAGCTCACCAGTACATCTCAGGGCTCCGGAAAGAAAATATGATTTCGATCACAGATTTTTGAAACATTGATATCAAAGACGAGTTACGGCGTCCTCGGCACCTTGAGCATGGCGGGGAAGGACGCCTAAAAGAGTCTTCCGGCAATCAAAGTGTTAAAGTGTTATTAGTAGGGCTGGGCGATTCTTGCTCAAATGTGAATCACGATTTTTCTCTAAGAATTGAGATCACGATTCTCTCACATGATTCTTATTTTTTTCAATAAAATCATTTATTGCACTCTTTCAGACAACATAACATATCAAAGTGCTTGACTTAAAAGTCTCTTGTAGACTTCCGGTATGAGAGCAGACGGGTAACACACGTGCGATAGAGCTCCTGGTCAAATGAGCGAAAAAACGGATAAAAAAGGACCCGAAAAGTAATTAAAAATGAAAATGCACACGAGAAGTAAGGAAGAGACAACGATTGTGAAGGAAAGAGAAATGGAGAACACACGAGAAGAAGAGAATTTGAAGAAACAGTCCCCGAAGCGAAGCCGAGAAAAGACAGGCGGAAGAAGGGGGAGGTCCCGCTGAGGCAGACACGGGAATGCCAGGATGGGCCGTGGTCATGCAGGCCGGGATACTGGAGAACATAACAGCGGCGATAAAACTGAACACGGACACGATAAGGAATGATATTGGGAAGCTACGGGAGGAATTGAGGAAGGAACAGGAGGACTTCAGAGGTGAAATGAATACAGAACTCAAAAGGGTGGAGGAGAAGATGGCGGAACAGGACAGAAACGTGACGAGTTACAGACTAGGACGGCACAAGCGGAGGAATGGAACACGGAGATACACGAGGTATTAACATGTGCGATTCAGAGACAAGAACAGATGGAGACAAAGATGTCAGACATGGAGGGGAGGTCACGGAGAAATAACATCAGAATATGGGGATTGAAAGAAGGAGTCGAAGGGGAATCGGTGACCCATTATGTAGAAAAGCTTATCAAGGAGCAATTGAAGGAGACGGGACTGGAAAAGATGGAGATTCAGAGGGCCCACAGGACGTTGGCTCCGAGACCGAAACCGGACAGACCTCCGAGAGCGGTGATTATTAACTTTCTGAGATTTGAGATTAAGGAATTGATACTCAGAACCGCGTGGACCAAGAAGATTGAAATTGAAGGGAAAAGACTATCATTTGATCACGATTACTCGACAGCGGTAGCGATAACACGCAGGTCCTACGCGGGACTGAAGAAAACTCTGAAAGAAAACGGAATGAGATTCCAGTCACCCATGACCTCGCTAAGGATTCACTGGGAGGAAGGGGCGGCGACGTATGCGACGGCACGAGAAGCGGAGCGGGAGATGAGACGACGGGGGATGCAGATGACGGAGGACGGAGAAGGAAGGAGGCAGGAGGACCAGACGCGGAGCTTGCAGCAGAGATTGGAGGGAGCACGCAGATGGATCAGAGTGGGAGACCGAAACCAAGGAGAGGAGGGAGGAGAGAGGAGAAGGCCGAGGTGAAACGGGACAGAACGAGGACTGAGACGGATGAGGAGGCCAGAGACGGAGAGGAGGCGAACGGATGAGTACACACACAAGAGATTGAAAAAAATATTCAAATAGAGACAAAATATAGAAACTGAAATAACATATGCATAAACACACATTCCCAGGTAGAGGCAGGATATAGAAATGAACATAACGTATACATGGACACATAATACACAGGCTGATGGAGGAAATAAATGGAAATATAACTAGGTTTGATAGGCGAGACACAGAACATACTGAAACAAATACATAGACACACGCTGTGAGTAACACAGTTGGGAGGGATTAAGGGGATAAATGGACATCACATAGAAAATAGAGGAGAGGAAAAGAAAGTAAAAAGGGGTACACAGGAGACACCGCACACGGGTATGGGAGGAAGGAGGGACAATGAAACATATGAGTCACATTGAGAGGGACCAAGAAAAGAGGGTCTTTGATCAAAAGGAAGGACAGAGCGCTTTTGACCAGGAGCTTGACAGCAAAAAAAAAAAAAAAACAGTAAGAAAGCTGGACAAATATGACGAGCGATTGGGGGTAAGGGTTTCAAACCCCCAAGCCGTCAGGAGGGGGCCCCTCGCTAGGAGGGCAATTACCCCTCACCCACCAGACAGGGGGGGACACAGGGACCCCCCGAACGCCTTGGGAGCACTTTATGTAAAGTTTATGTTTTTTATTTATGTTAATCATTATATGTATTCGGTGAAGAGAGCGGAGGCTCCAACCGGAGGGGGGAATGAGTGTGACATGGGGGGGACTGACAGACGAAAGAAGAAGAAAGATGACAATGGTTAAAGGTATAAAAATGATGTCGCTAAACGTTAATGGAATGAATAATGCGATAAAGAGGGGCAAAGTGATGTTGAAATGTAAAAAAAGTGAGATGGAAGTGATTTTTCTGCAGGAGACACATTTGGTAGCACAGGATCATGAGAAACTGAAGAGATTTGGATATGAAAATGCATACTATAGTTCCTTTAAACAAAAACCGAGGAGAGGAGTAATCACGTTAATCAAAAACAGTCAAATTTGAATTGATCAAGGAAGTAAGAGACAAGGAGGGAAGGTTTGTTCTGGTGAAGGGGAAAATGGAGGGCCAAATGGTTACGTTAGTGAATGTTTATGCACCCCCAGAGAGTGAGAGGGATTTATATGAGACCATTTTTGATATGATAGTGACGGAACTAGAAGGGATATTGATATGCAGTAGTAGTACTGAATCACGACCTAGACACCACGAGTACTAGAAAAGGACGGGCACCCATCAGTAGATATATGAATATTCAGATGACGGAAATGGGAATTACAGACGTTTGGAGGGGGATGCACGCCATGGACAGGGAATACACACATTACTCACACCCACACGTGACATATGCGAGAATAGACTACTTTTTGATGACGACGGGGGACAGTTACAGGGCACGGGAGAGCAGTATAGGAGTGGCGGACATATCGGATCACAGTGCCATATATCTGACAGTAGATCTAGAAGGGAGACGGAGGAACACGATTTGGAGACTAAATGTAGGAATATTAAATAACAAGGGGGTGGTGAGTCAGATCAAGGAGGAGATAGCCAGATATAAGGAAGAAAATGACAACGGGGCGGTAGACCCGAACATTCTATGGGACACACTGAAGGTGGTGATAAGGGGGAAATTGATGGAAAAAACAGCAATGCTGAAGAAGGCCAGAACGGAGACATATCACAATCTGATAGGGAAGCTGAAGAAGCTAGAGGGGAGACACCAGATATCAAAAGAACAGGAAACGCTCGGAGAAATCAAAGTAGTAAAGGCCAGGATAAATAGGGAATTATTGACGGAAATAGAAAAGAAAGCGAGGTTCATGAAACAAACGTACTATGAAGGGGGACCAAAAGCGACCAGACTGTTGGCTAGGAGAATTAGGACGCAACAGAAGTTGAACACGATACACACAATAAGGGATACAAAGTAGGGCTGGGCGATAAAACGATAACGATAACTATCGCGATAAATTATTTCCTCGAAATAAACATGAAACGTGGTCGCAAAGTTTCGATATATCGATTTTCCAAGCTTGGATATGAGCACACGCACTAACAACCAATCGGTGAAGGAGATGGCCGATAGAGGAAGGAGACCCGGAAGGAGGTAGGACTCTGTAAACAAGGCTGGCTATGGCTAATTAGCTTGCACGCCGCTATTTCACAGGTTACCTGCCGAGTTGGTGTGTGTTTTGAATTCTGAGGGTAACTGTTATAGTAGTGTGGGGTATACGGTGGACGTCGTTGCAATGAATTGGGCGGAACAGAGTATTTTAGGGTCATTTTTTAGTACATTGTCATGAAATACTCCGCTTGGAAACGAGGCTGGCTATGGCTAATTAGCTTGCACGCCGCTATTTCACAGGTTACCTGCCGAGTTGGTGTGTGTTTTGAATTCTGAGGGTAACTGTTATAGTAGTGTGGGGTATACGGTGGACGTCGTTGCAATGAATTGGGCGGAACAGAGTATTTTAGGGTCATTTTTTAGTACATTGTCATGAAATACTCCGCTTGGAAACGGGGCTGGCTATGGCTAATTAGCTTGCACGCCGCTATTTCACAGGTTACCTGCCGAGTTGGTGTGTGTTTTGAATTCTGAGGGTAACTGTTATAGTAGTGTGGGGTATACGGTGGACGTTGTTGCAATGAATTGGGCGGAACAGAGTATTTTAGGGTCATTTTTGAGTCATGAGATACTCCGCTTGAGATACTCCGCTCTGCTAACGTGCGCGGACTGATGACGACATCAATTCGACTCTCGAGACATTCACAGCAGCAAAACAAGTCAGCCCGCGTATCGGCGCCGGGCATAATAAGTTAATTAAACTTGACAGACATTATATCGACGATAATTATCGATATCGAGTTATATGAAAATAATTTTATAATTGTATCGCGATAACGTTTTTGGTCATATCGCCCAGCCCTAATACAAAGACTAATGAAATATTGAGGGACCCAGCTGAAATAGAGAGGACATTTAGAGAATACTATGAGGAACTATACACACAGCCAAAAGCAGCAGGAGAAGAGGAAATAGAAACATATCTGGAGAAGCTAGAGTTACCATCGATAGGGAAAGAACAGAATGAAGAATTAAATAAAATAATTACGGAACAAGAACTGGAAGAGGCAATTAGTAGAGCTAAAAACAACAAGTCTCCGGAGAGCAACGGATTCCCATCGGAATTCTACAAGACATTTAGAACTGAATTAGCACCCATGTTAGGGGCGGCGTTCAGACACACGATGGAAGAGGGTAAAATGCCCCCCTCGTGGAAGGAAGCCATAATCACCACGATACCGAAGGAAGGGAAGGATAGGGAATTATGTAGTAGTTTCAGACCTGTGTCCATACTTAACGTGGATTACAAGATGTATACATCGATAATATCAAAAAGATTTGAGACGTTTATGCCAGACATTATAGATGAAGATCAAACTGGATTTATTAAAGGGAGACAGACAGGACAACGTGAGAAAGACATTACATATAGTAGAGGAGATACAAAAACAAGGGGGTAGCGCGGTACTGATTAGCCTAGATGCAGAAAAAGCATTCGACAGTGTGAGCTGGACATTTTTATATAAAACATTGAGGTTCGGACTGAACGGGAGGGCGATGAAGATGATCAAGGCGCTATATCAGGAACCGACAGCGAGGGTTAAAGTGAATGGCAGCTTGACGGATAGAATCAGATTAGAGAGGGCTACCAGACAGGGATGCTGTCTCTCACCGACGCTCTTCGCCGTTTTCATAGAACCACTGTAGGGCTGGGCGATATGGCCTAAATATGATATCACGATATTTTCTGACCTTTCGGCGATACACGATACGCATCACGATGTTTTTCTTTTTTTCCCCCAAACAATTCATTATGAGGCTTACCAAGACAGTATTTGAGTTTGCAAGCTAACATTAAAGACAAAATAAAATACCCATGCATTTAGCATTTTTATATTATATATTAGATTTAGATTATTGGATTATTAGATTATATATTGCATATATTTAGCAATGAGATATTATATAATTTAGATATGAAATATGATGAATCGAAAATGGGGGACCCTGATGTAAACAAGACGAAAGTCTTTCGCTGGTCTGCATCCCCTTAACAATTGTATGTATTGAGCTGTACTGTACCCATTCTGCAATATGTTAATAAAGTTTTAAATCAATCAATCAATCAATCAATAAATAGGATTTTAGCATTTTTATGAAACTACTGTATATTTGTATGTCTCTAAATGTTTTGATGAATTGAAAATGGAGGACCCTTATGTAAAAAAGCCGAAAGTCTTTTTCTGGTCTTCATCCTCCAGTCAGTCCACTGTTGTTGTATTGAGCTGTACTGTATTGTACCCATTCTGCAATCGTTAATAACGTTCATTCGTTCAATCATTCAGCCGGCAACAGAATAATTTTGATTGACAGTCGAGTCTGCCAATTACATCACACCGCTTGTACCCGCCCTCCTGTTCTTAGCACCAATCGGCAAGCAGCGCTATTATTTTTTTACTTCCTGAATGCCCTCCTTGATTTTAACGAGAGCTCAGCTCAACGACAACAACAACAGCTCACCGCAGCCGACGAGTGATTACTAGCGCACCGCAGCATGACAACGAGGCATAATGATTTTACTGCAACAAATGTTATAATAAAAGCCTTTCCATACATCTGTCTGATTGAAAACTTTATTAACAGACCGCAGAATGGGCACGCACAACTCGGCACGGACTGAGATATGAACAGTAACGCTTGCTATCTATGTCGTCATTGGACGTTGCTATGTTTGGGTAAATACGCTGATGTGTAACTATATAACGTGTAACTATATAATGTTGATGCCACAAAACGAATGCCTTTGTTAATCATACGTACTAACTTTGATGCAGTAGTGTGTGTGTGGGAGCGGCGTTGTTCAAAAGTTTGAACGGGGTGGACCAGATTGACGCGACACAATCCTCTTGGGCAAAACATCACGATATCCACGATACGTTAAAAAAGTGTATCGTTAATGAACTGTACCCGATATTTATATAATATCGTCATATCGCCCAGCCCTAAACCACTGGCACAACTGATCAGACAGACCGAGGACATCAAGGGAGTAAGGATAAAGGAAAGGAATATAAACTAGGCCTATTTGCAGACGACGTGATAGTATACATGAGGCAACCAGACAAGAGCTTCCCGGCACTGATGGATCTACTGAAGGAATATGGCCACTACTCAGGATACAAACTAAACGTGACAAAGACACAGACCTTAGCATGGAATTATACCCCAACGACGGAAATTAGAGAACAGTACGGGATAAGATGGGACATGGACAAGATTAAATACTTAGGGGTGAACATCACGAGAGGGGTGGAGAAACTGTTTGAGGCGAATTATACACAGATAAATCAGAACATCAAGAGAGACTTAGAGAGATGGACAGTAATGCCCTTGGACTTCAATTCAAGAATAGAGGTCATTAAAATGAACATACTATCAAGGTTACTGTACCTATTCCAGTCACTACCGATACAAATACCACAGAATCAATTCAGGGAGTGGGACAGACTGATATCGAGGTTCATATGGGCGGGGAGAAGACCACGGGTCAGATATAAAACACTACAACTACCAAAGGAAGAGGGAGGGATGGCAGTACCCAGCCTACAAGATTATTACTATGCAGCACAACTGAGAGCAGTGACGTGCTGGTGTAACGACAGATATGAGGCAAGATGGAAAGACATTGAAAAAGAAGGGGAGGGATACAAGGTACAAGCTCTGGTGGGAGATAGGGAACTATTTAAAGAGAAAGAGGGACTATTAGATCCAATCACCAAATGCACCTTGAACATATGGAACAGAGTAGTAAAAACACACAAATTGGAAAAGCAGTCAGGGGTCCTGAGATGGGTAGCACATGACAAGAGATTCAAACCAGGGAGGTTAGACCATGGATTCAGAAGGTGGGAGAGGGGGGGGGCAACAGCGATATGCAAAATGATAGAGAAGGGGGAAATGCAAACACTACAAAAATTAAAGGAGAAATTTGGACTAGAAAACAAGGACCACTTCAGATATCTACAGATTAGAGACTACTATAATAGAGAAATAAGAGGGGACAAGGAATAAGAACAGCATGGAATAATTAGGATGATAGTAAGGGCATACGAAGGAGGGAAAGGAAGGGTAATATCAGCACTGTACCGGGCTATAATGACCAGCAAGGGACACACGACCGATTATATAAGGGAGAAATGGGAGAGAGAACTAGAGATAGGAATAACAGGGAAGGAATGGGGGAACATATGCGAGGTACAACATTCAACAACAGGATCGAGAATATGGAAAGAATTTGGATGGAAAAACATAATCAGATTCTTTATAACCCCAGAGCTGAAGGGAAAATATGCACCAACACAAAGAGCATGCTGGAGGATGTGTGGGAAGGAGGGGGCAAATCACACGCACATATTCTGGGGATGTCAGAAGCTGAAGGGGTATTGGGAGGAGATAGGGGAAGCAATGATCAGAATATTAGGATACAGGGCTACCACAAACAGGACTGGTGCTTTACTTAGGGGACCTGACACACAAGGGAATACAAGGGGGGGACAAATATTTAATAAAGATAATGTTGATAGCGGCCAGAAAAGCAATAACGAGACTGTGGTACAAGGAAGACCCACCGACAATAGCACAATGGGTAGGGATAGTGGAAGAAATACAGGATATGGAGAGGATAACACACATGCTGAGGTTACAGGAAGAGAAATTTGGGGAAAGATGGGGAAAGTGGGAGGATTATAAAGGGAACGAGAACGACATCACAGAAGAAGAACCAAATGCAACACAAGAGGGCGAAGGGTAAAGGAGGAAAGATGTTCAAGGAGGGTCTCTGAACCCATGTCACACACCTGTGGTTTAGTTAGTATTTTCTATTTTTTGGGATATTACAATTGCTGAATGTTTTTTATACTTTATTATTTATGTCTGTTTAACGGTGTGATATTAATATTCAGGGATGATGTGGTTTGTGTATGGGTGAATCAAAAGCAGGCCTGTACGCTGCGACGAGATCGTCGCAAATTGCCCCCTAATTTGGCCGGTGCGAATGAAAAATTATATCTACTCGCAAGCTTGCGAATAGTGATTTCACCCCTTCATTGGCATTTCACTACACTAACATTAGCCTACAACCAGGGCTGTACAGGCGACATAATGTTGCGGTTGTAATTTCATTAGACAGACCAGCGCGGACATTTAATAACATGCAATTTAATTGACACGAGCAATGGGCTAACGTTAGCTGGTGGTCCCGAGTGAAGCAGGGACGGTGGAAAAGTGAGGAAAGGGGGTGGGTTATATTGACAAGTGACAACGCTTGACAACAGAAGTTTAAACATAACTTCATATTTATTAGTTATTCGTTTCTGTATATCATCCACTGTGACTTTCCATCTCCGTGTTAGACTCTTCCTGTTTACATTCGAGTGTGACGTCATCACCTACGGCAGCTTAGATGATCAAAACGCGAACCTAGAACAAAACACGGGGGGGGGGGGGGGGGGGGGGGCTGGCTCTCTTGTGCGTTCTCGCCCCCTCTCTCTCTCTCGCTCTCTCTCTACATTCAATGATTTAAGCTAGCCAAACGTTACAGACAGTATAAATACTAACTGGATAGTTGATGATAAACATTTAATTTCATTATCTGAAATATTCTAAAATCATTAAGTCTGCTATAAGCCATTATCCCTTTGTGTGTAATTATTATTTTCTCACAGTATATATATATATATATATATGTGTGTGTGTGTGTGTTTGGCTAAAGTGGATAGAAAACACAGTACTGTGCAAAAAAAGGGCACCCAAGAGTTTTTATATAAATAGTCTTAGATGTAAATAATTTTTTTTATTAGTGTGTCAGTAGACTACTCTTAGTACATTTTCATTAAATAATTTTTTAAAGCATCTTCATGGTTTAATAATGCAAACATATGTTGCAGGGACTTATTATAATCATCATATTGGCGTGACTGTATGCATCAAAAGGTTAAATCAAGCATTTTTAAGTGCTTTAGGAAATGTCAAAATATTGCGATATATATTGTGTATCGTGATATGGCCAAAAAATATCGCAATATCATTTAGAGGCCATATCGCCCAGCCCTACTATAATGGTAAAATAGTTATTTAAAAATGTGCCCCTAAAAAATATTCTTTGCCCCTAAATTTCTCATTTAGGGGCAAGTGTGCCCCTAGTGAAAAAGCTTAGCGTACAGCCCTGAAAAGGCAAAGTGAAAGTTAATAAACAAGAGAAAAAAAAAGAAAGGACGAAGGATAAGGGAAGAAAGAAGCTCAAGGAGGGTCTCTGGACCCAGATCACACATACAAGCCTTAGTCAGTATTTATCATCTTTGAGTAGGAATGACTTGTTTATGCCTGTTTAAGGGAGATACACAATCAGCCTTTGTATCAAGTACCTAGAAAACAACTGTAGGGGAACCAGACAACTAACCATGATACCCATGTAAATATTTATGTGCACTGTTTTTTCCTTTTGTTTTTATTGTGATGTTAGTTTTTTCTTTTGTATTGTAAGTGCTGTCTGTCTAAAACTGTTAATAAAAATTTAAGTAAAAAAAAAAAAAAAAAAAAAAGTCTCTTGTAACATACAAAATAAAGTAAAAAAAAATTGTTCTACTCTTTCCAATGGCAGAGTTCAATTAGGATTTAGTATCACCAGGCGTGCAAGAAACGAGAATGAAATCTACTGTAAATACAGTCAGCTTTTTATTTCTGCGACAGGTCCGCCATTTTGAATCCGTTTGCAACGCCGATTGTTGCTAAATGTTCACAGAAGGTACACACTAACTCCAAACTATGCCAATAACGTTCCGTTTTGTGGTATATAATCCTGAGAAATAAAAAATTATAGTCAGGAAGTCATTTGATTCCAGAAAGCTGGAGAACCCTAGGAGATGTAGTTTTTAGAAATGTTAACGCTCATTGAAAGCCCTGTCTTTCCTTCATCATAATGACTACAGCAAAATGGCGTCTCGGATTTATTTCCAGTCGAAATTCGCGATCTATTGAATACAATTCCTAAACTGATATTTCATTAATAACACTTTAACCTATTGGTAAACAAACATATTGCTGAAAATATACACTATGACTGCTGTTGTGACATGGTTAGGATGTTTACTGTTGGATACATAATTTCTTCCTTTTTTTTTTCTTTTTTTTTTTTAAACAAACATTATGTCATACAGTCTAGACAGATTGATTCATGACGTGATGTCATTTTGGGACCGGTACTGGACCCGTCAGGCTTAAGAGGTTAAAGTAAATTTCTTAAATTTAAATTTAATTCATATTAAAAAAGGACAAATACATTTCATGCATTCATTCCACACTGCTGGATGGCCCTAGTCTTTACCCTTTGTAGTACTGCTGTGTGGGCAGCGTTCCTGCTTTGATGAGCTGGTGCAGCAGCAGGCCCATGCGCCCCCTGGCGATGGTGCTTCGCTCGAGCGTCGACTCAGCGCCGTTCCGCACAAACACGAAGAGCAGCGAGACACTGTTCAGCTCAGCAACACACTGCAGCGCCTCCTACAGCATCAGGGAAGGAGGGAAAAGGACAGACGTTAGGAGGGATGAACCATACCATTTCTTTCATTGCAGATAGATTCAGTATTAGTACGGGTGGGACGATACACCGAATCCAGATCGATACATCGATCTAATTATCAATGATCCAATAGGATCGATACAATGTAAAAAGATCGGTTCATATCGATACTCATATCCGCCCAACAGCACTAGCTCATTACAGCATAGCTCCAGAGTCCGCCTATTTTGGTTGCATTTTGCAACCAATCTTTGGAAAGACCTGATGAGGTCAGAGGAGTTTCATAGTATTTACTGATGGACAGATAATGTTGATATTTATAGTAGCATTATAGTGGACGAGAACCTTAAGTTTAAATCTCACATAGATAAACTTGTGTCGAAGCTGAAGCTTAAACTTCTTTTTCAGAAGCAGGTCCTGTTTTTCACTTAAAGTGAGAAGTCACCTATCTCGACCACCTTCTTACCACTACTCGATTATTACTTTACATGCATGCACCTGATCAGTACCTTAGAAAGCTGGATAAATTAAATTTAATACCAATTTCACGATAACAAAATGGCAAAAATCATGGGTACTCTCAGTACTCATTCAAGGGTACTACGACTATGCCTGCACCTCATGGTACCAAAGCACCTCAAAGGCACTAAAAACAAGATTACAAACATCACAAAACAAACTGGTCAGACTACTGCTTAACCTCACTCCTAAAACCCACTTTACCCCTGCCCACATTCAAAACCGCTCTTAAAGAGCACCTACGGGAGACTGCAATTCGAAACTGGCCACCGTAAATGTCCAACCCCCCCCCCCCCCCCCCCTAATGTACAGTCTCATCCCCATCGTATATATATAATATTTTCTGTTAGGATCTCTGGGTAACAGTACTGTATATTATTTGCATATCGTATGTCACAAATGTAACAGTACTACAGTATAACCTGTATGTCATGTATGTCCCTATGCCATAAATGTCATGATGTCATGTATGTTTTTACTGTATTTATTTCTGTATATTTTATTTCATTTTTATTCTATTTTACTCTACTCTTATCCTAGGCAACTTGATTGATTTGTGTTATTATTCTAATTCGTGACCTGTCCTGTCTAAATGTTTAAATGTTGAGCGATTTGCAGTGTCAAATTTCCCACGGGATAATAAAAGTATTTCTATTCTATCTATTCTATGTTGTGTATGTCAATATGAATTGAAAATGGGGGACCCTGATGTAAACAAGACAAACGTCTTTCTCTGGTCTGCATCCCCTTATTATTGTGTGTATTGAGCTGTACTGTATTGTACACATTCTGCAATCTGTTAAATAAAGTTTTCATTCATCCAGTTGTTTTGTTTTTGTGGTTTGGTTGAATGAATACTTTATTTAACAGATTTCAGAATGGGTACAATACAGTACAGCTCAATACACACAATAATAAGGGGATGCAGACCAGAGAAAGACGTTTGTCTTGTTTACATCAGGGTCCCTCATTTTCAATTCATAGTGACATTTATGACATGCACAACATACATGACATCATGACATTTATGGCATAGGGACATACATGTATATATTACTGTTACATTTGTGACATATATGATATGCAAATATACAGTACTGTTACCCATAGATCCTAACATATATATATATATATATATATATATATATATATATATATATATATACACATATACATATGATGGGGAGGAGATGTACATTAGGAGGGGGTAGGTGGGTGGTAAAAAATAACATAGGGTGGGGTGAAGCTCTCACTCTCATCAACACAAACGTGTCCTTGCCCTTGTTTACATCCGTGAAGAGATTTTTTGGATGCAAGAAGCCAATCCAAACCTGGCTATGTAGGACGTTTTATCTTTTCCACACGTGAATGTTTTAGCGACTTCAGAGTCAGGGAACATCGCTTGAAACACCTCTCCTAGTCCCTCATTTCCATTGTAGGACTGATGCTTTGCGACCGTATTTAGAACCCACAGTACCTCAGCTTCAAGGGTTGGCGTGGAGCCGAACGTTACCCGGACAGGTGCAGATGTAATTGGTGGTAGACCTACCTGTCCCTCAGCAGTTGATGTGGACGGCGTCGAAAAGAAATTTGATATTGAAGTTGTCTGCAGGCGGGTTTTTGTAGAGGTAACATGCTTAGCGCTGTGCATGTGTGACTCGACTGCTTTTATTCCCATCGTTCCCAGTTTAAAATCCTTTTTGCAGTTTGCAGCGGGCCTCGTACATGTCTTTCACTGGGACCAACCACGGTGCAAACAGAGGGTTTTCGAGCCAGTTCTCATTAAATTTGCACTTTCCCATGTTAAATTAACGAGTGCAAATAAATACAAATCAATTAAACTAAACTAAACGTCAGCGTTATCGCTACGGCTTGAATAACGTGTTACCTATGCTCCGGTGTTCTGAAATAGCTCCCGACGGCGACACACATTAAGGACCACATTAAGGTTCCGCCCCACTGCGTACCGTTTGCGTGAAAGAAAAAAAAAAAGCCTGATTTATCTCCCGTTAATAGTTTCCCCCCAGATTTCACAATGAAACATAAGATGACATGGCATGTTTTTAAGACCTCCGGAAGTCGGATTTATGACATTTTAAGACAAATTAAGGCCTTAATAGTTGATAGTTGAATTTAAGACTTTTTAAGACTTTTTAAGGTCCCGCGGACACCCTGCATTCTGCCATACACTTTGTCACGAGATGTGGCAATCGAGTGCACCATTGCACCCTATATGCCATTGCAAGTTGCCCATCTCTACAAGTACGACGATTTTTTCAATGGCTCCCTCTTGTGCACAAAGCTCTGCTTAAGCAGGTTCCCTCGTACCTAATTTTATCTTTTTTTTTATCTACTTTTTTCTCCCCATTTTCTAATTTTCTCCCTTCCCCAATTTCATATTGTCCAATTCTACCCTCCCGTCTCGAACACTGTTAGGCCATGCCTCCCACAAGCCGGCTGCAATGTGGACGAAGCCTTGCATTACGTGTCCCCTCCGGTACTCAAGGAGGCAGCCGTCGCATCTTTTCACCTGCACAGCGCAATCTCAGCGGCGAGGGTCTGCGTGGGAGGGACACGCCGCCCCCGTCGGTTCCTGATTCTACTGCGCAGGCGCACCAACCGACCTGTAGGAGTCGCTGTCCACAACATCCGATCCCCACCCACCAGCTTCCCACCCCCCAATACTGCCAATTGTATTAGTATGAACGACCAGCCAAGCTGGTAGCAACGCCGAGAGCTGGGCTCGAACCCAGCATCTCCTGCGTTGGTGGCGAGCGCCTTGCCGACTGCGCCACCTAGCCGCCCCTATGCCCTTCGTTCTCAAGATGCTATAAAACTGGATGTTCCCTATTTGAGAACTGAATTGGGAAAAAGGGCTTTTAAATATGCTGCTCCTTCATCCTGGAAGCTACAGGAGGACCTAAAATTGCCAGGACTGGTCACCCTCTGAGAAAGTAAAGCCATTTTAAAAAGCTACAAATTCAGTTCCCTCGGACAGTGCAACTGTGTTTGTTAACTTGCCTGTTTGATAACTTTCCTGAAATTGGTGTGAATGTGAATGTTTTATCTGTATTTTATTGTGATGTTCTTTTTATGTTTATGTAACTTTCTGCTGCCTTGCTTGGCCAGATAAATCTTTTTATCTCAATGATGCTTATCTGGTTAAATAAAGGATTTGATTGATTGATTAAAAAGAAAAAATATAATACATAACAAATTAATACATGATCATGCAACATAATTATTTTTTGTAGGAACGGTGTGCTGCGAGTAGGGATGTCCGATATTATCGGCCGATATTAGCATTAAAATGTGATATCGGAAAATATCGGTTTTCAAATTTTTTATTTTTATTTCTTTTACATTTTTATACCTTTATTTACCCAGGCAAGCAAGTAAGAACAAATTCAGATTTTATTTATTGTCAAAAGTATGCATAATGTTATATTAATTCAGGGATTAAAGCAAAAAAATATCTCCTGACTGAACTTGTTTTCAGGCCAAGTCATCTTCTTATTTTAACCTCCACTGTATTTCTTTTTAATAGCGTTGGCGTTTTAAGGGAGCCTACTTGTTTCGGTTTCGTCGATAATCCAATGTACAGTTACCCCCCCCACCCCGCCTACCCAACCCTTCCCCCCCAACCACCTCCAATGTACAGTCCCCCCCCCCCTCACCCAACCTCCTCCAATGTACAGTTTATTCGTCAAATGTATATACTCTCTTTTTTAGACTCTTATTGTATCATCACAAACAATACTGTATTTGTAAATCTGGTATGTCATAAATGTATAGATGTAGCAGTATTATCTATCTGTATGTCATGTATGTCATATATGTTATGATGAATTGAAAATGGGGGACCCTGATGTAAACAAGAGGAAAGTCTTTCTCTGGTCTGCATCCCCTTAACAATTGCGTGTATTGAGCTGTACTGTATTGTACCCATTCTGCAATCTGTTAATAACAATCAATCAATATTTAACAGATTGCAGAATGGGTACAATACAGTACAGCTCAATACACGCAATTGTTAAGGGGATGCAGACCAGAGAAAGACGTTTGTCTTGTTTACATCAGGGTCCCCCATTTTCAATTCATAGTGACATTTATGACATACACAACATTTATGGCATAGGGACATACATGATAGATCCTAACAGAGATTATATACATTATGATGGGGAGGAGACTGTACATTAGGGTGGGTGGGAGAAAAAAAGATACATACGGTGGGGAGAGAATATACAGTGGGGAGGAGACCGTCTACAGATACAAAGGATACTCGTCACAACCACAGCAGAGGACTCACATATTTGTACTGTGAAGTAACACGACAATGACAAATGTGTTGTTTCTGTTTTTCTTTTTGACATAGTTGCGGAACACGGAACAAGTTAACAACTCACCACAGTCTACAGCCCCCGCATCATACTGTAGCCTAGCCAGTCTCTTGAAACACTGCTATCTTCAAACTTCCATTCCTCTCGAAACTTTCTTTTGTTGGGTGGTGCCGCTCATCCTTTTCGTCTAAGAACACTGCATGTTTTCTTTTTAGTGGCCGGCTTACTCCTTCCATTAACGTTATTATGCGGCCATTAGCTAATAACTATGTGTTGGGGATAATGGTTCTGCACGGACCATATTGTTTGTTACATTGCTGTCGGCAAACTCGCTCAGTGTCAACATAGTGTTGACATTGAGTTGATGTTAGCTGCTAGCTGGCTCCCCGAATCCACAACAGCCAGGCAGCCAACCGTACAAAATACAGTCTCAGCCAATCACATCGATTTGTACAGTTAGTTAGCTCCACTCTATTGCGAATGAAAAGGTAGCCAGCCAGGACAGCCCGCATTAGCAAGCTACAGTTGCTAGGTAGCTAACGTTAGCCACCCGAAGATCGGTAGCTACCCAACGTTAGCCACAGCTTCAAAAACGAATTTCAATTATGTTATGAGCTATCAGCTAGCCAGCTAGATAAAGATAACGTTAGACAACGCCTCGTGTAGTAAACTAAAGTGAATAGTTTACTGGGCCATTGTTTAATGCTTCAGTGGCGTTAAAAGAGGACCTGCACGCTTGCTATCTCCGGTGCAAATGATACGAGTCTGTGACAAGACGGGTCTGTGAGGGGGAGGGCACTGCGAGCAGCGTGTGTGTGCGTCAAGCTCACGTTTGATTGGTTAGAATGGTCAAAATGCCCTACGCATCTACAAATCATATTATACCAGGTAGCCAATTCCGTCAGACTCCAAATCAAATTGACAAAAAATAAAATAAATACTGAAATCCATCTGGAGACGGAACGCTTTAATGCATGTGTTAATTCCACAACAAGACATATGTAATGTTAATGTTAATAATCGGAGACCATAAAAATTTGTCGACACAGAATTTTTGTGTCGATGCGTCGTATAAAAACAGTCGGGGTTAGAAATTAACAATTTTTTTCAATGGCTTTTTTTGCCCCCCTTAACACTTTCTCTGCCAGAGACGCCTAAACTCGTCATTCCCCGCCATGCTAATTCTGCCAATGACGCCGTAACACGTCATTGAGATCAATATTTAAAAAATCTGTGATCGCAATCATATTTCTCCCCCGGAGACTTGAGATCTACTGTTGATCCCCTCTTAACTCTCCAACGGTTCAAGAGCGCCATCTGGTGGCCGATCGGCGGATCGCCCAAACCGTAAAAGGAAGCTGGTGCTCATTCCAATTCGGTCCGATCACTCGCTAATAGTCCCGGGACTCGAGCTAGACACAATGGATAGCAATCCGTTACCAATAACTCGATAAACAACATGATTTGGACGTATATACTATTATACAACCTGGAGATGGATCGCATATTTCAACATCCCATAATAGGAATATTTCTGCTCCACGCTCAACGCCCGACGCTACGAAGAAGCTACGGTGAGTTTCAGCGTTTTTTTTTAACGTGTTCGATACTAACTGCTCTAATGATCATATCACCCACACTAGATGAATCATCTAACGTTGGCCACGGAATTATAAACGACCCCCCCCCCCATCCAGTCAACATCAGATGATAAGTAGTAACTTCTAGAAGCACGTCCATTTGACATTTTTTATCTCGCGCAGATCGCTATCAAACTGTATTTGATCATCAATATAATGCATTTAGGGCTATAAATCACGTTCTGGAGAAAGCTGCAGAAAACGATAAAAACATACTTATACTTTAGACCGTATTTTAGTATGAATATGTGAATGAAAAAGTATAACGTTCCTACGTCCTGAACGATAGATAATTGACGTTGAATGGGCCATAGTAATGTCAATTTAGCAATACAATTTAAAAAGTTATAGCCCTGCAAAGAAGGGGAACTTCTCCAGACAAATAGAGCTGGCAGAGAGGGGTATAATGATGTACATAAGCCTGGCGAAGAAAGTGTTAATTGATTTTTGGGGGCTTTTTTTGTATTTTGGGGGCACAGATTTTTTTTTTTTTTATAAACTTTGGCCATCCCGCCGGCTCTTTTTTGCGTTTATCGCATTTTTCTCTGGTCCGACAGACAGAAACAGGTTGAATGGGGGTACAGATGGGGGGAAGACACTCTGAGAAAGGCACGGCTGCAGTCCGGGAATCGAACTCGCTAAACCCCAGATCCGTGACGAGCACGGTTGTCCCCGGCGCCGAAATAGCGCTCGAGGTACGCGGTGAGCTACTGGAGCTCCCGGCACAGAATTTTTATGATGAAAATTAACATAAAGATTATAAAACAGACACTTTTTTTTTTTTTTAGTCTTCGTCCCTATGTTTGATAACATAATGTTAATGTCTCCATATATAGGGCTCTACGCTAATCTTTTTCCCAAGGAGCACATGTGCTCCTAAATAAAATGTTAATAAATAAAAATTTAGGAGCACAGTGAAAATTGTTCAAGTAACAGAGTTTATTAAACTATTTATCACATGCATATTATACTGTGCGTGTGCACACTATGAATTGAAAATGGGGGACCCTGATGTAAACAAGACGAAAGTCTTTCTCTGGTCTGCATCCCCTTAACACTTTGAATGCCCATCACGACATATCTCGGGTTATCAGCCCGCCCCCTGAATGCCCATCACGAGAATTCTTGTGATTTTTTTTTATTAGCGATCTGAATTCATATTTCATCAACAGAGTCTACCATTGGGAAACCAGCTCCACCAGGAGCTCAGATGTGAAAAAAGCGCCCCCTATCGTCTCCCAGATGGTAATGCACCATTTTGGATTGGACTCAATGAAAATGGATGAGAAAAAAAACTCCGGAATCCACATTTTACTTCTCACGCATGTAACCGGAGCCGATCAGATTCATTGTGGACCCTCAGCACAGCGTGTAATATGTGTTTTACAGTATACGCGTTGGATCAATAAAAGGATAGATTTTTGGAATGGCGATCAGGGATTGGAATAATCCATTTGGATACCATCCGATCTCAGGTATGGAATCTATTTTACCAGTCTTAGGATAATCAGACCTGTTTTCACGGAGATATAAGCTTTTCCCCTATATGTGATATGGCTGTTTGACTGTGCGAGCAATCAGGAACTAAGAGAATAGATTTTCAGCTCGCGGCACCAGCGTGCATACGTACACATATCGATAATCTAGCGTTTATTTGAAAACTATTCATAAATAGGCCGAAAAATGGCAACGTTCTAGAATATTACAGTACAGGGCGTTTATCACAGATTATTTTTTTCCCCCTTGAAAACGAGGGCTTTTCAAAATGCTATAAAACGGAAATGAACCGGAAAAAAAACAATCCGCTTCGACAATGTTGACTGGAAAATGAGTCATTGATAAGCGACGGGCAGATTAGACACAGCCATAATTTAAAACATAGATTAGGCGATATTAATGCTAACATTGAAGTGGATGGTGGGCATTCAAGTACTAAATGTGCGCCCCCTGCTGGGCACTGAAAGTGTTAACAATTGTGTGTATTGAGCCGTACTGTATTGTACCCATTCTACAATCTGTTAAATAAAGTTTTCATTAATTCATTCATTCAAGGGCTAAACATCTTTGCAAATAGCACATACCACCAAAATCACATATTAGCCCATGCCTACTAGATCTACCGTAATTTTCGGACTATAAGCCGCGCCTTTCACCCCCCATTTTTCGACCCTGTGGCTTATATAACGGTGCGAAATGTGACTCGACGTTATCAAACCCGAAAATGTAAAAATCGAAATATTGCTTTTTTGACTGCATTGAAATGTTATTTACCTGTACCCTTATTTGCTAAACTTAATACAACTTGTAAATGAGTTAATTCTTGTTATTTGTCCGATAGTATTGTGTCCCAATGCTAATTATCGGTTAAAACACCTGCGGCTTTTGGGCGGCTACGTGGCGTAGTGGGCAAGGCGCTCGCCACGAATGCAGAGACGCTGGGCTCGCCTGTTCGAGCCCAGCGCTCCACATTGCTTTCAGTTTAGCTGGTCGTTCATTAATACACATTGGCCGTATTAGGGGGTGGGAAACTGATGGGTGGGGATCGGGCGTTGTGGACAGCGACTCCTACAGGTCGGTTGGTGCGCCTGCGCAGTAGAATCAGGAAGTGTCGGGGGCAGCGTGAGCCTCCCACGCGTTACTCCTCGCCACTGAGAGATCGAGCTGCGCAGGTGAAAAGATGCGACTGCTGTTACCTCAAGTACCGGAGGGGACTTGTGCTATGTATGACTTAGTCCACATTGCAGCCGGCTTGTGGGAGGCAAGAAACAGCGTTCGTGACAGGGGAGGGTTGAATTGAGTGATACGAAATTGGGATGGGAGAAAAATAGAAAATGGGAGAAAAAGTAGATAAAAAAAAAAAAAAAATACTTATAGTCCAGTGCGGCTTATATATGTACACATCATTCAATTTAGCTGCTGCGGCTTATATTCAGGTGCGGCTTATAGTGCGAAAATTACGGTATTGCTGCACAGAATGGGAAATTCTTGGCCGAAACCGATACCGAAAATAGGAAACAGTTGGCCGAAAACCGAATGCCGAAAATGATAAATATATATAATGTTTTTTTTTTTTTTTTTTTAAATTAGCTACCTGATTATGGCAAAAGACATGATTATAGCAAAACTTAACTTAAATAATATTAATAATCACTATTATGGGCCCATAAAACATTTATTCAGCACTTTTGAATGCATACATTAATTCCAGACTGCTGAAAGATTGTACAATTTAAAAATTTTCTCTTTGCATACAACAAAATGTGCATTAAAGTCAAGTGCATTTTCTTTTCTCTGTAGGATAACTACAACAAAGTGCATTCAGAACAAAGCCAAGGTGCTTTAAAACGGCATAAAGATCTGCATAAAGACACACACGAGAGGGAGAATAGCTTATAGCAGACTTAATGATGTTACTGTAGTGGCTACTGTCATAATTCACGGCGTTCTAGCCTACATGGAAGGACTGTTGTATTTACTACATCTCCCGTGACTCTTAGCGGGGGATGACGTAGCTTACGAGAGACAGGTGTAAGGAATGGAAGCGCTGTTAGCTATCTTAACGCCAACGTTAGTTTCCTCATTTTACTTTTCCGTCAAGCCAACTGAAGAATCCATTGTGATTGCCGGCCCGGAAAACGCGTGGATTATGTATTTACAGTACCCAACGCTGAATCAATAAACATGATTGATATTTGGAATGGCGATCAGGAATTGGAATAATCTTTTTGGATAACATCTGATCTGAGGTAAGGAATTTATTTTACCAGATAATCAGACCTGTTTTCACAGAGATATCAGCGTTTGCCCTATGCGTGTCTGTGTGGCTGTGATCGCTGATCAGGAAATGAGAATCGATATTTCAGCCCGCTTCTATAGCGTGCATAAGTACACATATACTATCGATAATCTAGCGTTTATTTGAAAACGATTCATAAATAGGCCGAAAAATGACGACGTTTGTGTATGCCAGAATATTCCAGTAAATGCCGATTATCACAGAATCTTTATATTTTCCTTGAAAACGAGGGCTTTTCAAAATGCTATAAAAAGGAAATGAAGCGATTAAAAAACAATCCGCTTCGACAACGTTGACTGCAAACAAGTCATTGATAAGCGACGGGCAGATTAGACACATAACCATAATTTAAGACAGATTATGCGTTCACAACGCTATCATTAAAGTGGGTGGTGGCATTCAACCACGTTTTACCATGTTAACCAGTGGCACTGGAAGTGTTAAAGACGCATTTATTGGGGCGCCCTCGTGGCGCATACCACAGTGCCTCGCGCACCTACGCGGCCGACCCGGGTTCGATCCCAGCTCCTGTCGTTATTTGTCGCATGTCTTCCCCACCTCTCCTCCCGTTCGCCCTCTCCTCTGTCGGTCCTGCGTGACCAATAAAGCTGTAAATATGCAAAAAAATTATAATAATTAAAAAAAATACGCATTTATTGGATGCGTTGCTCGCAGAGTTTACATGGAAACAGCGTGAGTCCCAAGAGGAGTTGTCACAGGCTGTAGAATGCAGGAAGAGCTGCCAAGCTGCTCACGTTACACGTTGCGCATGCTATGTCCTGAAGACTCTGGCAGGAGCACTCATTCAAGGGTACTATGACTATGCGTGCACCTCATGGTACCAAAGCACCTCAAAGGCGCTTAAAACAAAATTACAAACATCACAAAACAAACTGGTCAGACTACTACTTGACCTGAACCCCAGAACCCACCTCACCCCTGCCCACTTTGCCAACCTAGGATGGCTTAGAGTAGACGACAGAGTACAGCAACTTGCAATGGGCCTGGTCTACAAGATACACTATACGACCGGGGTGCCCATGTACATGTCAAAATACTTCCCAAAGGTCAGTGAATACCACAACCACTACACCAGAGGAAGCTCAACAAATCATGTGAAACCCAGATTCGGCTCAAACAAGGGACTAAACACGTTTCGCAATTATGCCACAACAATGTGGAACGCCCTACCCAAAGCTGTAAAGGAATGTGAATCCCTGCCCACATTCAAAACCGCTCTTAAAGAGCACCTACGGGAGGCTGCAATTCGAAACTGGCCACCGTAAATGCCCAAAACCCCCACCACCTCCTAATAGACAGTCTTGTCCCCACCGCATGTATATATTCCCTCCCCGCCGTATGTATATTTCCCTCCCACCCACCCCCTCCTAATGTACAGTCCCCTCCCCATCATATGTATATACTCTGTCAGGATCTAGGGGTAACAGTACTGTATATTTGAATACCGCCTATGTCACAAATGTATCAGTACTAAATACCTATATGTCCCTATGCCATAAATGTCATGTATGTTGTGTATGTCATAAATGTCTATATGAATTGAAAATGGGGGACCCTGATGGAAACAAGACAAACGTCTTTCTCAGGTCTGCATCCCCTTAACAATTGTATGTATTGAGCCGTACTGTATTGTACCCATTCTGCAATCTGTTAAATAAAGTTTTCATTCATTCATTCATTCATTCATTCATTCATTCATGTCTGTAGCCGCGTTTTGATTACGTCATCACAACAACACGTTATTTGATATTCTGTGATATATTTTCGGTGCTAAAACCCTTTCGGCCGAAAGCCGAAAGTGCCCCTTTTAACCATTTTCGGCCGATAATTTTCGGTGGCCGAATATTCGGTGCATCCCTAATTATTTGATATATTTTAAGCACTCGCAAATAAGTCCTATCCTACATTGGATAAAGCACTGGCACTGAAGGGCCATCAGCGCCCTCTGCTGTTGGTGCCGGAAGTGTTAAGCAAGTCGCTTAATTAAGATCCAAATTCAAATGTTTCACGAGTCCTTATTTAAATTTGCTATGGGATCATGTTAAGGCAGAGGGAGGTTGACATTCACAGGTGTGCAGACTTGAGCATGCACTGGAGCCCTGAAAAGGAGCCGCGCCCACAGGAAGAAGAGATGGAGGGTGTGACAGAAATAATCGTTAGATTAGTAGACTAATTGAAAAAAGAATCTACAGATTAGTCGACTACCAAAATAATCGTTAGTTGCAGCCCTATTTGAGATCTAACGTATGTATGTAATGAACACATACAACTGGGTTGCTTTGAGAACTAATATCTGTGTGTAAAATCACGTTGCTTCACGTGACTGATTTGAGAAATTCTCGCGATACCAATATCTTATTCTAGCCAGATATCGGCCCGATACGTGGCAGCAGTATTTATTGGTACATGCATAAGACGTTATCCATCCATCACATCCATTTCATACAACAACACTTGATTTAGAGCTTGCATGGTTTGGGCAAGCTGTGCATGCATGGACCACATACATTTCATGCAACTATGTGAGTATATGGGTTTGTACCTTCAAGTCATTTATGTGGAGGTATTCCTCTACGATAGCACTGGACTTCTTTTCCAGCTCTTCCTCGGTCAAGGCAGGTTTGGAAGGAGCAGGGGGAGGGGTGGGGGCGCTCTCACGCTTCACTGTGGAGAAACCACAACAAACACAGCAGTCAGCCTCACACATACAGGTTAGTCTGATCCCATTCCCTGCTCTCATCAATACACATGATGCTACTTCACGCATACTTTGAAAGATAACGGAACGTAAACCAAATGCGTCCACATTTTATTAGGATTCTATCACATTTTCATAACAATAGCACCCTGCGCCGTTTTCATTGAGGTTTCTTACAAATTAACGATGCTCTATGTCAGGGGTCAGCAACCTTTTTGACATGGAGTGCCTGTTTGAAATATAGTTGTAACTAGTGTGCCTCAACAATATTCCATGCATCGAATTTTTTTTTGATAATTTTTACATTATTACATCATTATTGTTATTATTAACAATATTATTATGATGGTTGTATCAAACCTAAATCTGAGTTGGGGGGGGGGGGGGGGGGGGGGGGGGAATGCAATGCAGACAAACAGCTGCATACAGTGAGACCATTTTACTCACATTTGCCCATTCATTTTTGGACACATCACACACCATCGGTTTGTGTACTGTACGTGTGCTGTCATAGCTCCACCTATAGGCCTAATGGAGAACACCAGGATGTGAATGGAGGGTGAATGTGAGGTATATCGTGTAAATAAGTTGATTGATCGCAAGACTACACTGTAAAAAAAAATTATAATAATAAGTTACCAGAACTGTGCATTAAGGTTTTCAGTTTTCAATCCATAATAAGTTAACAGAAAAATAAGTACACAACCACATTATTTCAACCTAATAAAACTATGTTTATTGTCATTGTTTTAAGAACACAAGTTGACTTGGTAATACTCACATTTTGAGTAAAAAAAAATTGCTTTTAACATGTGCAATGTTCAATGAAATAGAAAAATAAATAATAAAATGTGTTGATTAATCCCACTGGTCACAATGGTGACCGTAATGTTTTTGTTATAAGGCTCTGCAAATGTTACTGAATGATGTAGCAATGTATTTCCAGCTAAATTGAAATAATAAACAAATAAAGGGTCTCAGTTAAATATGTGGTAGTAAAAAGAACCTGTGGGAGGATTTCAACAAGATAAATGCGACAACAGTGCAAAATATTTCACTATAATATTTCAAAGCAAAAAAAATATTTATTTTTAATGCTGCCCCGTGTCTATGAAAATGCCCCCGTGTGCCTATGCAGGCATGCGTGCCTAGGGTTGCCTACCCCTGCTCTATGTTGTCCTTTATATGCCGATTATCATTAGAATCTTAAATTGTACCATATGTCCCCCTTTAGACAACATATGTAAGGCTACCAGCACACTTCTGTTAAGATAATTAGTTTACCATTCGCGGTCGCTATACCGAGGTTGCAGTAATAGTTTACCACTGTTCAGATCACGTCGAAGAATAGACACATTCCAGTGACCCTAACGCTATTGGGAAATGCAGTGTTGTAGTTTTCAACATTTTCACCTTTTAATTTTAAACCAATGCTGCCATCTACTGACAACAGAAAGTGTTGTCTAATCGTCACCTTGAGAGCCACTTCCATATACAGCGTCGCCCCAAACCCATTCTAGAGATTCCCACTTTTTACTGGGAGTGGGGTGTGGCCGTATTTGGTCCCAGACAATAAGAGTGGCTGCAATTGGTCACCGTGACGTTACATTCTGGGATTTATTTAACCACCGTCCTTTTGGGTAACCACTATTCAATTTAATTACTGGAACCCTCCCCTTTTTTAACCTTTTCTCTGATTCCCACCGTAGCTTTCTGTCCCCAGGTTGCACACATCTCTTTTATGACGTCACAGGTCTGCAACACCTTACTATTAGGGATGGGTACTTTTCACATTTGAACCGATACGGTACCGGTACCTGTGAATCGATACCGGTACCTTTTTTCTGTACTTTAGTCTCAAGAAATTTAATTTACCTACCTCAGTCATGAAAAAAAATCCAAACTTCAAATAACTACAATTGACAGTTTTCGGCTTGCCATTGCTCAGACTGCTTTGTTGTTGAATCAAGTAAAATCCTAGGTAAGCATATATTGTGCGTGTGAACGTTGACATTTAAAGAAAAAAGGTTAAAAAAAATCTGTATCTCACTTGAATCGATACTCTGTAGTACCGACGTGTTTCGGTTCGGTACCTCAAAAGTACCGAATTCGGTACCCATCCCTACTTACTATAGTCTAGGGCTGGGAGGTATACCAAATATGAAGTCATAGATCCATACAATGATATGGATTTTTACTGTACCTTCATCAATGATGTAATATTACAAACTGTGCAATTTTACATGTATTCTTTTAACCGGTACTGGGCCAAGATTTATTTCACATATATTAATACAATAAATAGATCAGTATTAATTAATGAACGTTATTGCCATAAAATACAACGTATATTGTTTCTTTACCTTTAATGTCTACAAAAAAATCCACGTCACAATCTGGTGAAAAATGGCAGAGCTATGGACATTATACAAAAGTAAGTGTACAACATTTGCAACACCGATTTTTGCTAAACGTTCACAGAAGGTAGACAAACTAACTGCGCTCCAATCTATGCCAATAACGTTCAGTTTTGTGGTAGATAATCCCGAAAAGTTTTTAATAAAAAAAAATGCATCCACAAGTAATTTGCTTGCAGGAAGCTGGCATGAGTTGGGTAATGTCGTTTTTAGAAATGTCTAATTTCAACTCATTCAAAGTTCAAGGTCTCGTCTCCTCATATGACTACAAACAGAATTGCGACGCAAATTCTAAATGGCGGATAATCGCTTGTAAATGAATGCATTTCAAAAAACTAATATTTCACTAATAACACTAACTACTGGTAAACAAACGTATTGCTGAAAATATACACTATGACTGCTGTTTTGACAGGTTTAGGGTCTTTACTCTTGGCTACATTTGGGAGGGAAAACACAACATTAATCCATACAGTCTGTAGACATGGATTTGACGTGATGTCATCTGCGGTCCGCCGACGGACCGCTCGGGCTAAAGAGGTTAAGAGGTTAAGTGAATCAACATTGACAAAATGTGATTAAAATATACCATTTTGAATAGATGCCCCATAGATTTGCTTTGCACTGGAAAAGAAACTAATCAAATATCGTTAATCAAAAATAAGAAAATGATTGTTATATCATGAATTGACTAGTGATGGGGTAATCGATTACTCGCCGTTTCAACTGAACTTTGAGGGTGCTTGATTTATACAAAAAAATAAAGAAATGACCACTAAATCCATCAAAAGTGTTTGTGCCAATGAAACTGAAAACTCCCAGGAGGCGCGAGTTGCTGCAGGAAGCTGGAAGCCGAGTGTGGATAGTCCGCGAAAGGTTTGTTGCATTGGTTGTGCATCTCGTTATTGCTGCTGCCATGCGATTTAAGATGCATTCTAAAATTAGATTTCCATAACAATTACTCGAGGGTTACTCATTTAACGAGTACTCGATCTGGGAAAACATTACTACTGCTGATCCCATATTTGACTATATCACCCAGCCCTACTGTTGCTCCAAACTACCCACCCTCTATCTGTCCATCTATCCATCTTTACCTGCAGGCTCTTTGCTCTGAGCTCTCTCCCGGCTGCCTCCATCTTGGCTGCCTCTGTCCCGACTGCCTCTGTCCCGACTGCCTCTGTCGCGGTCATCGGTCATGCTGGCCACACGGCGTACAGGCTCCATGGAGCCTTGGCTGTCTACCCCACGTCCGCCGCGCTCCTCGGTCTCTCTACTGAAGCTGCGCTTGGTGATGGGCGGACGTGCTCCCCGGTCCTCGCCACCCTCGCGCCGCTCAAAACGATCAAATCTGTCTTTCTCCCCACCACGCTCACGGCTGGAACTGGACCTGAGGGAGAGGCGGAGGTCAGCGGAAGATTAAGATGGAGACATCGACACTGATGTTAATTATTTATAAACTTTATCAATAAAGAATAATCTAAATAGTTGTATATATATATACACACAAATAAAAAAGGTGTACACACCAAATAGAACCATGAACACGTTTAAAATGCGGTATAAGGATTTTCACGAGGTACAGGAATGAAGAAGGGCATTGACTATAAGGTGTTTACATAGATTATAATTTATTTATTTATCTACTTACATTTATTTAAACGTATGCAGAATAGTGAATTTATGTGTAGATATGTGGATATTTAGACTTATATATTATATTTACAATCACTGAGTAGTAGAGAAGGGGTAGGATTAAATTAGTTTATACTTCTTCATACTCCTTTTCGGACATGTTAAGTTAATTTGTTTTTAACTTTTGTTGTTCCTCTTTATAAATTTTGTATGTATTTTGATTTCACGAAATAAAAAAAATAAACTGATATAATAAAGAAGAAAAATAATTAATCAATATCTCATGTAAAAAATGACTAGAAGGTAGTGGATGTAAAGAGAGAGAAGGATGACAGGAAGAAGTAGAGGAGAAAGAAGGTCAATAGCTAGAAGGTATCAAGCAGAGAGGAACCTTTCCTTGGTTAAAACAGAGAGGACCCTTTCCTTGGTTAAAACAGAGAGGAACCTTTCCTTGGTTAAAATAGAGAGGAACCTTTCCTTGGTTAAAATGGATTTTTGCAGGTTGGCGATCGGGATGGCAATATGGTTATTCAAATGTTCGACTATTCAAAATGAATGAATATTCAACTATAGCTGATGGTTTTATTTTAGTCAACTGCACTGATTCAGCCTAATGAGTTTTTCTTCTATGTTAAATTAATTGGATTTGGTTTCCTTATTCATCTAATCTAACTCTAAAGGAAGGAATCTCTGTCCGTCTGTGGCGCACATATCTCAAGAACCGTCTACCCGATCAACCAATTAAGTGAAACCTTTTCAATCGAATATTTGAATATTGATATGCCCATCCCTAAGTTGGCAAATACCTCTGTGGAACTCTACGATCAGAGTCTGAGGTTGAGGACGGTGGAGCAGATTGCTGCAGGGCTGAGAAGCGGTTGCTGGTGGCTGAACGAGCGGTATCTGCAGAAGGAAAAGGAATGTTGTTACCCATCTGAGGTAGAAATGTTCATGAATAATCTGCATGTCAATGTTAGTTTATTGTCCATCACGTCCATTGATCTTATCGAATTCAACAAATTAATTTACCATATTCACATGGCAGCCATATTTACCATTATGTCATGCTAAGGTTGGGTTCCTTTCCACAATCCAGGAAAGGAACCCAAACGGAGCATGACATAAGAGCAAAATGAATAGTCATTTGTCTTGTTTTTTTTTTGTTGCCATTAGCAGTAGCACTCAAATGTGCTTTACAATAGAATGATTGCATACGATTTTCAGGATGGGTGACCTCAGTAGGGAACCGAAACACTAACCCTGGCAGTGATAAAACAGAGGTAGTCCTCATTGGCTCCAAGTCCACACTCACCAAGCACCCCAGTTTCACCCTTACCATAGACAACTCCTTGGTTTCCCCTTCCCCCCAGGTCAGGAGTCTGGGTGTCGTCCTCGACAGCACCCTATCATTACATTCCCACATCAATAACACCATCCGGTCCGCCTACTTCCACCTTCGCAACATCAACCGCCTCCGCTCTTCACTCACCCCCAACAGCGCCGCAATCCTGGTCCACTCCCTCGTCACTTCCCGCTTGGATTATTGCAACTCCCTTCTCTTTGGTCTCCCCCACAAACTCCTCCATAAGCTCCAACTGGTCCAGAACGCTGCTGCCCGTATAATAACCAGAACCCCCGTCATCAGTCACATCACCCCCGTCCTACGCCAACTATACTGGCTTCCCATTAAACACCGCATTGACTACAAGATCCTCCTCCATACATTTAAGGCCATCCACAGCCTCGCCCCTCCATACCTGTCCGACCTCCTCCACATCAACATTCCCACCCGGTCCCTCAGGTCTGCCTCCTCCATCAGCCTGGTCATCCCCCCAGCCCGTCTGTCCACCATGGGGTCAAGGGCCTTCAGCTGCTCTGCCCCCCGCCTTTGGAGCTCCCTCCCCCCCGACATCAGGAACATTGACTCCATCATCCCATTCAAAACCCACCTGTTTAGGCAGGCGTATGTCCGATTTTATTTTATTTTTTAAATGTATTGTGATTGTTAATTAACTGTTTTTAAATTGTTGTACAGCGACCTTGAGTGTCCTGAAAGGCGCATTATAAATAAAATGTATTATTATTATTATTATTATTATTATAGTGCCATGTTCAGAGCACCAAGCCTAACCCTGGCAGTGATAGTGCCATGTTCAGAGCACCAAGCCTAACCAGTAATAGTGCCATGTTCAGAGCACCAAGCCTAACCCTGGCAGTGATAGTGCCATGTTCAGAGCACCAAGCCTAACCCTGGCAGTGATAGTGCCATGTTCAGAGCACCAAGCCTAACCCTGGCAGTGATAGTGCCATGTTCAGAGCACCAAGCCTAACCCTGGCAGTGATAGTGCCATGTTCAGAGCACCAAGCCTAACCCTGGCAGTGATAGTGCCATGTTCAGAGCACCAAGCCTAACCCTGGCAGTGATAGTGCCATGTTCAGAGCACCAAGCCTAACCCTGGCAGTGATAGTGCCATGTTCAAGGCACCAAGGCTAACCCTGGCAGTGATAGTGCCATGTTCAAGGCACCAAGGCTAACCCTGGCAGTGATAGTGCCATGTTCAGAGCACCAAGCCTAACCCTGGCAGTGATAGTGCCATGCTCAGAGTACCAATCATGTTTCTACACAGGACCAATTCAATTAGGGATGCACTGAAAATTCGGCCACCGAAAAGGCCGAAAATGGTTAAAAAGCCACTTTCGGCCGAAAGGGTTACAGAACAGGGTTACGTAACGTTCGTAACCTAAAGTGTTGTTGTGATGACGTAATCAAAACACGCAACATGTAACGTGAGCAGCATGGCAGCTCTTCCTGCGTTCTGCAGCCTGTGATAACTAACTCCTCTTGGGAGTTGCGCTGTTTATATGTAAACTCCGCGAGCAACGCATCCAATAAATGAGTCTTTAACATGCTTTATATCCTCGCCATTACTATATGCCCGTCGCGGGTAAAACCTTTTGAACTAACGTTAGCGTTAAGCTAGCTAACAATGCTTCCATTCCTCTTTGACCCGTCTCTCGTAAGCTACGTCATCCCCCGCTAAGAGTCATGGGAGATGTAGTAAATACAACAGTCCTGTGTGTGTGTCTTTATGCAGATCTTTATGCAGTTTTAAAGCACCTTGGCTTTGTTCTAAATGACTTTGTTGTAGTTATCCTACAGAGAAAAGAAAATGCACTCGACTTTAATGCACATTTTGTTGTATGCAAAGAGAAAATGTTTAAATTGTACAATCTTTCAGCAGTCAGTCTGAAATTAATGTATGCATTCAAAAGTGCTGAATAAATGTTTTATGGGCCCATAATAGTGATTATTAATATTATTTAAGTTAAGTTTGCCATAATCATGTCTTTTGCCATAATCAGGTAGCTGAAAAAAATAAATACATTACGGTATATATTTATTTATATTAATCATTTTCTGCATTCGGTTTTCGGCCAACTGTTTCCTATTTTCGGTATCGGTTTCGGCCAAGAATTTCCCATTCGGTGCATCCCTAAATTCAATAATTTAGAATGTATTAGTCTGATGTGGGAATTAACTTTACATGGAAGTGTGCTATTGCAGCATGTGTCATATTCCCTGGTTTGCACAAGTACGTCGACAAAGTGGGCTCCCTATCGCAGACTAGTCTGGAAAGGTGTCTTGTATAAAGATGCAATCTTCGGCCCAAAAACTAGGCGAGGATGGTGATCAGCTACTACTTGCAAACACAAATGTGCATATTCAACTCAGCCCCAGTCACGTTGCAGCAGTGAAGTTAATTGCAAATACAGACAATATACTGTGAGGCCCATACATCAACACAATCTCATCATTTTGGCTCTGTACACCACCACAATGGATTTGAAATTCAAGATGTGCTTTAAGTGCAGACCTGAAATTCTAAACTCCCATCGACTTTGCATTGCAGTGAGAGGAGAGGCAGTGCCAAAGTAGCATCCAAGGAGCGTAAGCAGCTCATGTGACCCAGTGGGCCTAGAGCTCTCAGCTCTGGAACAGAGTCTAGCTTTCTGCTCATCATCATACTACTACTATCTGAAGTTAGTGTTGAAAATGGGCAATATTCCATTTTAAGAGGGCTAGATGGTGTTAGTTTGTTACCCGGCTCTCCGCTGGCTGGTTTTGCTCCTGTTCCTCCACTGCTGCCTTTGCCCCAGCTACCCCACATGCCTTTGCCTCCCGGAGCCAGCAACTGGTTGTTGAAGTCCAGAGCACCAGGCTAAAGAGAAACACAGGAGACAAAAGTTGAAGGAACAGCATAATTACAATGACAGTGATAAAAATAAAAGGTGGCTAAACTATGAACTCTAGTCCATGATCACATTAAATGCCAATACGCATAGAATAGTGGTATTTTGTTTTATTAACCCCCTACTGTAACTTGCATTAAGATTCCAAGACCAAGAGCTTTCACAAATAAAATACATTTAGGTGGGTGTATACCCTCCACTACATCCCTGCACTCCCAGGTGCACTCCATACTATACAGATGTCTACTCTACAATATCTTCACTCAAGATCTAAAGGGATTGGCTAGAAAGAGACATGTGTATGAACACTGTACATACCTTGGTGATCTTGCTAAGGCGAGAGGTGTCAATAGGTCTGTTCTTGGTGGAAATGGGCACTGTGTTCCAGCCCTCATCCTGGGGCTGGCTACCTCTGCCACCTCCTGGGGTGTGTGGGCCACGGCCCTCCCTGCCACCGTCACCTCGTCCTCCTCCCCCTCCTCCTCCTCCTCCTCCTCCTCCTCCTCCTCCTCCTCCCATCCTGCCACCTCCCGTGTTCTTGTTGAGGAGCTGCTGCTGGACCTTGATGTGCTGCTGCTGCTCCTCCAGCTCTGCGTCCTTGTGGATCTGGTCAATGGTTTTAGGACCCTGTTCTCCTCTACGAGGCACCCACCCAGACTGCACAACACATTACACATTAGATAACTAGTTTCCAGGGCTTCAGTAGTAATTATCATGGTAGATTGTTTTTCTGAAATGTCTCATTACTAAATGTCCTCGTCTAAGAACCGATTTTCAAAATGAATGTTTGATTATTATTAGGGCTGGGACTTTATCGCGTTAATTTAGTTGATCAACCAATACATTGTTGGAAAGTTGAATTTGCTGCCTTTCGATCGTCACCCCACTCAACCTATTGCGTGCTTCGGGTCTCAAGTTGGAAGACGAAACATTCGGCAAGAGTCATTTGACAAGCCGTTTGGACCAGGAAGTCCTTTGTTTTAAAGTTTTTAAGATTGAAGTGACTGTTCTACGTGCACCACAGAGGCCATGGATCAGCTTCTTACCGTCTTCTGTCCGTGGTCTGTCAACGTGGTTTAGACGTTGAGTTCATTGCTGGGTTAAGTACTTCTATTCACATAATATGCTTACTACATATATCTATTCTATTCACATATATGCTTACCACATGTATCTATTGCTATGTGCGCCCATCACAATCACGCAAACTGTCTAACACCTGTCCCGTCTCCCTGTGAGTGGCTGTCTCGTGGTGATCTCCCTGTGAGTGGCTGTCTCGTGGTGATGACCGGAGTGGTGGACGTCCCCGTCCCTCTCTACGCCGCCCCCATACCTCAAATAGAGGCTCTATTTTCAGCTCTATTTTCAAATTTTCAAAATGTTCAGTTGCTATTGCATGCACTTATCTGTGTTTCATTACACGTATGTGTGCATGCTTACCAACTGTAAGCAAACATTTTTGCTTTTCGCATCAAATATTAATATGCATTAAAAATGTTATTAATTTCGATTAACACTTTGACTGCCGGGAGCCGTCTTTAGACGTCTTTGCTGGCCATGCTAAAGTTGCCGGGGGACGCTGTACGTCGTCTTTATATCAATATTTCAAAAATCTGCGATCGGATTCATAATGTCCCTCCGCTGGCCTGAGATACACCAGCAGGACCCACTGGGCTCTCTGGCGGTTCAGGAGCGCCATCTGGTGGCCGATCGCGCAACCGCTTAACAGGAAGCGCAGTAGAGGTTGTGCTAGATGTCCGTATTGCTTCCGGCCACTCGGGATAGGTTCCGGCACTCTAGCTCGTCACACTACATAGCGATCGATTGCCAATAACTCGATAAACAACATGATTTGGACGTATATACCATTATACAAGCTGGAGATGGACCGGGTAATAATATATCCCATAATGATAAAATTTCTACTCGACGATGATCGCCCAACGGCGCGCGGAGACTGGGGTGAGTTTCAGCGTGTAACGTTACCGTCTTCGATAATAACTGATATTATCAACATTTGACCCACATTAGATGATTGGTATAACGCTGCCCACGGAATTATAAACGCCCCCTCGCCCATCCGGTCAACATCAGATGACGTGTAGTAACTTCTAGAAGTACGTCTAGTTGGAATTTTTTATATCGCGCTGATTGCCATCAAACTGTATTTCATCATCAATATAATGCATTTGGGGCTATATATCACGTTCTGGAGAAAGCTGCAGAAAGAGATGAAAACATACTTATACATTAGACCATACTTTACTATGAATATGTTAATGAAAAAGTTTAACGTTGCTACACAATGAACAATACATATAGGACTTTGAATGGGCCCTAATAATGGCAATGTAGCAATAGAATTTAAAAAGTTATAGCCCTGCAAAGAAGGGGACTTTCTCCATAGACAAATAGCGCTGGCAATCTATGGTATATCATTAATTTAACCTTAGGCAACCAAAGTGTTAACTATAAAGTCTCAAATGAATTCGATAAAAAAATTTAATCAAGTCCCACGACTAATTATTATTTCTATAAGTCATTTCTTAGGCTGATGTAGGCATTTTTGGAGCAGCAAAAAAAACTACGGCAGCGACAACTACTTGAAGTGTCTTTAAAGTACCACCTAAGAATGCACTACTTAAATATGTGAGCAAATACTGTTCACGTTTGAGAGTGGAAATACCTACTGTAGGAATGTAATAATGAAATATTTACTCATGAATGTAATAACCTTTTCTGAAAATATTCATGTCTACCCATGAATGTAATAACCTTTTCTGAAAATATTCTGATGTTTATAAAGATGTCTACAATGTTTTACTGTTTTTAGATTATCATTGTTAATGAATTGTGAATGTCATATGTATCTCATGTATTGTTATGTTTTGTGTTTTGTGTTGTCTTTCTGTGTGGACCCCAGGAAGACTAGTTCGCCACTTGAGTGGCAGCTAATTGGAATCCTTTTAAACAATAAACAATTGACACTTCGAATAATTCAGCCCTAATTACATCTTTCAAACCATTTCAGATTTGGGCTGAGGAGAGGTGCAGGAGGAGGGAGAGAGTGTGATGCGTGATGAGACCGGGAGTAGAGACTGGCTACAAGTTTCAGGAGGGTGAAAAGAGCTTCAATTAAAAGTCTTACCCTTCTGAGATCCAGGCAGTCCTGCAGCATGAAGCGGATTCTTGATGAAGTTTTCTTCTCTTTGATGATCTTGTCCATCTGGTTGAAGTATTGATCCATACGTTGCTGGGAGGGACATGGGGAGACATGGTGTTAAGCTGCAGCCAGAGGGTAAGACTGTGTGTGTGTATGTGCGAGCGTGCGCATATTAGGGCTGTTCGATATGACAAGATATATCGTGAGAAAATAGAAATGTTTCTATCGGTAGATATTTTCCACCATTGTTTTTTACTTCATTCCTGACCCCGCGCACATGTGCTGGAATAGCAAACAAACATGGAGGAGCGTGACACAGATCAAAACCCCTCGCACCACTTTGATACAGAACAGCTATCCTGTGATAAAAATCAAGCACACTTCATCTCACTGCGCACAGCAATACAAATATCTTGTAAGAGCATTATCTGAACCGGCATTGTGTTTTTATTAAAGGGGAACTATTTTACTATTTCTTTCACTATTTGGGCACTTTTACACAATTCCTGTGAGTCTATGGAACACCTCTGTAATTTTTTTTCTTTTTTTTTTATTCATTGTTTTGTATTTAGAATCAAGTACTCAAAAACAGCATTTTTCTACCTCAAGATCTCGAGCCGTTTTGAGGCTGGGCTCCAACCACTGTGGGGCCTGATGCCACACTGCCACATTATTATGCAGCTGAGACATCTCTGACATCACAGATCAGCACATTTTCAGATGACTCAGTTCAGTGAGGGTGAATATTGTGAGAGGAGAATTGTACATATGTCTATACCGAACACTGTGACCTCATTTTCTTCTTCTAAAATTCATGCTATATTATGTTATTATGTTATTTGATACTATCTTGTCTAGCACAGTCTCTGGAGCGTAACAGTAAGAAGCATTTTGTATGAAAGTATTCTGTACTTCTGTATGACAACTATTAAAGAACTTGAACTTGAACTTGAAGAATGCGCCAATATGAGAATTAGAGACATAGATCATATTAATATAAGTCCACATAGCTATGAAACAATGTTAAACACTGAAAAAGGCCATTTATAAGATAGTTCCCCTTTAACCTCTTAAAGGATAACTCCACTATTTTGGGAAATTAGCTTATTTAACATCTTCCCTGGAGTTAGACAAGAAGATGCATACCTTTTTTGTCTCTGTGCGTGCATTTTAGCTTTGGGAATAGATGCTCCGTTAGCATAGCTTAGCTTCATCACTGGAAGTGAGGCAGGACAGTAGCCTTACAGTGCCTTACAGTGTATTGCAAGGTCTGACATTGACCAAACTTGATATGCATGACCTTGGTGGGCTCTAGGTCAACTCCTGAAAAGGGGGTCAATGTCAGACCTTGCAATCAAAAGTTAGGGGCGCACTGAAATTATGGCAAGGGTTATTAGCCCCCTAACTTTTGATTGCAAAGTCTGACATTGACCCCCTTTTCAGGAGTTGACCTAGAGCCCACCAAGGTCATGCATATCAAGTTTGGTCAATGTCAGACCTTGCAATACACTGTAAGGCACTGTAAGGCTACTGTCCTGCCTCACTTCCAGTGATGAAGCTAAGCTATGCTAACGGAGCATCTATTCCCAAAGCTAAAATGCACGCACAGAGACAAAAAAGGTATGCATCTTCTTGTCTAACTCCAGGGAAGATGTTAAATAAGCAAATTTCCCAAAATAGTGGAGTTATCCTTTAAGCCTGACCGGACCGACAAAGACATCAAGCCATAAATCCATCTCTACAGAATGTATGAATTAATGTTGCGTCCCCCCCCAAATGCAAACCATTATCTGATTTTTTTTTTTTTTAAATAAAAAATTAAAGAAAATAAAGAGATCTAACCCTAACTAACCTGTCCTAATAAACGAACCTACACTGTAGCACTCACTTTGATTAACATTGTTACTCAGCTGATGGGAGTTGTACCATTCCTGGTGACTTGTCATACAGAACTTGTAAGTCGCTTTGGATAAAAGCGTCAGCTAAATGACTAAATGTAAATGTAGCCAAGAGTAAAGACCCTAACCCTGTCAAAACAGCAGTCAACGTGTATATTTTCAGCACTACGTTTGTTTACCAATGTTTTTTAAGTTTAACTTGAGTGTAGTCATTTGAGATTGACCCAGGGCTTTCGAATAATCTTTTTAAATACACTTCACAGCTCACAGCTCACCCCCCCCCCCCCCCCCCCTATAACTTCGGGATCGTATCTCAGTGGGAACAAATTAGATAAAATTAGAACGTAGTTAGTTTTTCTACCTTTCTGTGAAGGTCTAGCAAAAAAAAGGCATTACAATCTGATAAAAAATGGCGGAGAAATTTACATTATAAAAAAGTAACTGTCCTTAAAGTAGATTTCATTCACGATTTTTGCTGCACGCCTGGTGATACAAAATCCAGATTGAACTCTGCCATTGGAAAGGGGAGATTTGGCCCGATCCATAGATGTGCGACGTAATTTATAGTCCTGATAATCTATAATCATATTTCATAATAAGGTAATTTATAGTCCTGATATTCTATAATCATATTTCAAATTGCATGTGTCCGGATGGCAAAAACAGTATCTACAAAACCTTTTATTTAATAATCTTCCCTTTATTAATTTGCTTAGATTTTCTGTACACGTGATCTCAAGAAGGTGCTGAATGAGCTCAGTGGCAATTTTTCATTTTAGCATGGTGTTATTCACAGTCAAAGTGAAACAAATTAAATTAAAAAAGAGGAAATTTGATATTCTCCTTTGGTTCATTACAATTTACTCAAGTCTAGTAACAGACACTATTTCTGACACTAGGAATACATTCCCCGAGATCCATAGATGTCCCTAGATACCAAGAACATGCAATAGACCTTGTAAAAGTGGAGCAATCTTCCATTTACTTAGGTATGTCTTTTTAGGCAGATTTTCAGAAAATAGGGCTTAAGAGGTTAAATTAAAATGCATCAATCTGCTTTCGTGGACCATTGGAGGACCCAATATTTAGCCTTCAGTCGTACCTTGTTTTTATTTATTAAGCTTTTAAAAGAGTCAGTCATCTGTTTTTACTCGACTCAAGCCGTGGAATTATTCAGTTGCATCCCATTTTACTTTATCAAGTGGATTATTACCAATTCATCATACTCTAAAATCAAATCCATGGAAATTATTGGTTTTGTGCACAATGAGTGAACGCTGCTGTAGAAAGATGCTGAGGTGAGAAATGTTGTGTGGGTGTGTGTGCATGCACACGTGCCTTTCATTTGTATTTAGGTCACACTAGGGCTGCCGCGGTTACCGCATTATCGCGGTATAGCTATCACGTCCACCCCGCAGAGTCAAGCTGATTACCGCATCACCGGCTGTTTTTTCTTCTTTTTTTATAATAATAATTATTAGTTGTGTATAGCCTATTTTCTTCACACCATGTGTTCGAAAGTTTCCACTCGCAGTTGCGCAGTTAACATTCTGATCGAACCCCAGAACGTGCTTTGCTGCTACGGAAAGTTTTCACTTTTGAATCTGCTAAAAACATGGATCTTGTAGCAAAAACCCAATCGAAGGGCATTCGGATGCCGTAAATGGTGCCGTTTTGATCCCGAAAGAAGACAGGAGTGGTCACGGTTAGCGAGGACAGGTAAGTTGTGGTTCTGTTCTGGAGCAGTAGATATGCCATATTGTGTGTGTGTGTGCGTGTGCGTGTGCTGCGTGTGTGTGTGTGCGCGCGCTGAGCACAGTTGCCCACGTTAACAAGTTGGATCCGTCTATTTGCTGGGAATAATCTCGGATCTGTAACAGGTTGGTAGAAAGCGGCACCTGGTAGAATAAGCTAAAATTGACTCCTGTGCCGTGTTATGGTATGTGTTGAAGTATAGCCAGCTACACATAACGTTAGGGATTAAACTGTTGGCTATCTAATGTAACGATAGGGCTGAGTGAGCAGTTTAACTCTCGAGTCAGCCCCATGTAATAACCGGATCAATCACTAGCTTTAGCTGGTGTTAATTCGCTGGCCACCGGGTTGAACAAATTATTCCATGACGTTATTATCTGTTATGCAGATGGATAGGGCAGTCAATTCATTCCTAGTTGGTTATTGAACCAAGCGTTTGGTTAATGTTAGCTACCGCAACCAGCAGTTTCAAGAACAGCAGTTTCAAGAACAACCAGCTGTTTTCAAACAATATTCCTGCTGCAAAGTCGTCCGTTTACTGACAACACTGGAATAAAAATAGACATTTAACGTTAGACTAGAGGCTATAAAGAATAGGCTACTACAGAAATAAATGCATTCGAAAAGTTTATTTAGGAAGCAATTATTATTATTTTTTCGGTTTGAATGGCTTCGCTCATTTGTGCGGTAAGGAAAAAATAAATACCGCGGCAGCTCTAGGTCACACTAAGGATTATCAAAAAGTAGTCATGAAGTATATGGTTATTCTAGACCAATGTTTTACTGAATTTACAGAAAACGCACTATATTGTGATATATATAGTTAGAGATATTACATTTCCCATATCGTGATAGAAGATTTTGTCCATATGGGCACAACCCTAGCGACAGTCTAGCTCCTCGTTCCCATCACTAATGCTCAGTAGCCCGTACACATTGCACAAAAACTAAAGGTCATCATCGCAGACGGTTCAAACAGTGTATTCTTCTCTATATACAGCTGTGTGAATGTATACCTTGGCCTTCTCAAAGTCCAGGTCCTTGCCGATGGTGGAGAACAGCCTGCAGAGACACTCCAGGGACTCCTCGTCGTGGTTCTTCAGCAGCTTGATCACGCAGTCATGCATGATGTTCTCCGTCAGCATCTTCAGCTTGAACAGCTCGCCGATGAACTTGATGTTGCCCATCGAGCGGCGGCGGGCTTGGTCCCTGGCCTGGTCCAGCTCCACCTTCAGGCGATCGCGGTCCTCCTGCTCAGGGCAGGATAGAAAAGGAAGAAATTAGGGAATGAAGATATTCTTAAATCGACCAACAGCTGTAAGATAGAATGGTGCAGAAGGAGCTCTTTCAATCTGGTGAAGAGATGTGCTTATAATTTTCATTGGAAACAAGTCATTCTGCATGAAATAAGCATAAAAAATACTTATTTGGTCGACAAAGACCAAAATAACAGATCGCTATCAATTACGTCGATTACCAAAAGACAGGCCTAGTATAAATTAACTAGGTTTGGGTGTGTGGGGGATTTTTTAAATTTTATTAAAAGATGTAGTCGGATTTCTCTTTTGATGCTGAATCACACATCACATTACCAATGCAGTCCAATATAATGAACATCAATTTGGATTATCTAGTGTTATTTTCCAAGTCTATGCACATATGACATACTGTATATTGATATCCTTGTAAGAACGCATTTCTCACCTCTTTGGCGGCCTCCATCTCCTTCTGCTTCCTTTCAAAGATCTCGTCATCATCCTGGTCCTTCTCAAACTCCTTCTGACAGCGGTTGAGCAGCAGCTTGCGGAACTGCACAGTGACTCCTGGCTTGTCTGTGGTGGGGACTTTGAGCTGGTAGGACACAGGGGGATAGACAAATGTTATGTTAACACAAAATAAATACATGTCCTCTTAGAAACATAGGAATACATAAAGATAATGATTAGATGAGAAGAATACAAAAAAACCTAAAGAAACAGAGTATGCATTAGGGATGGGGAAAACTCATCCCTGGTAAAAACAAGGGAAAATATTCATTGAGACAAATGATATTCGCATAAACTATTTGATTTATTGAATTTGAATTATAGCAGTGCACAGCGCCACTGCTAAATCATGAGCGCCGCTGCTCTAAACTAGACTACCCCCCAAATACAAAAATAAATAATAAAAATGTATACCGTATATATTTTTTAATCATTCCATTTGGGCTGTGGGGGGTGCTTAATGTCTGAAGGAGTCGACTGAAGGCTTCTTGTCCTCTGCAAAAGCATGCAATTGGTCCACTGATGGATACATCTTGATATTTGTCTAGTGTGTTCATTAGACAGGTGAAATCCTCTTTCAGTGCCTCTGTGCCCATTTTCTTAGGCAGTTAGCCTCACTGGTATGCGTTTAGCCACGCTTAGTGTTAGCGACGCTTCTAGACCCCTTTGCTTTTGGAAAGAATGATTAAAAAAAAATATATATATATATATATATTTTCTTTTTGCATTCGACTAAGAGGTTGGCAGTCGACTACGGCTCCTTTCGATCGATTAGTTGACTAGTCGAGGTCAGCCCTAGTAATTTGTAATCAGATTTGTTATTTGACTTGCCACAAATCTCACCCTCATGGGTCACACCCCACTTATTGTCTAGTGATTGATTCCGTATTTACAGGTGAAGACTGACCTGAGGAACAGGCTGCAGGGAGACCATCTGGCCGCTTGTATGCGTTTCAGCATCAATGGCCCCCTACCAAAGAGCCCTGGGCCCTCATTTATAAATAATGCGTAGAAAGTGTTCTATTTTTGTTCTTAAGCACGGAATTTAGAATGTCTACGCACAGAAAAATCGGGATTCATCAACCGTGCGTACGCAGGTCGTACGCACACGCCGTGTTGATAAATACCATTTGTTCTTACCGTCTATGCTTGTGCATGATTATCCATATATGGTAATGAAACACCCCCATGGGATGTGAAATAATGGACTAAGCCGAGCGAACTCTGATACACGCTATATTAAAAAATTAAACCGTACATGATCGTATGCGTTATGATTAATCATGCGTGGATGACAGGAGGGGGGGGGGTCATTTATAATTCTGTGATAGTCAGTAAATGCTTTTAGTATGGGTGATATTGATCAGAGCAGTTTGCAGTGAAAAGAATAAACAATCAAGCTGAAAGTAACGTTACTGTCCTCTTTTTTTTAATCCACTTTTTCTCCCATTTTCTATATTTTCTCCCATCCCAATTTCGTATCATCCAATTCAACCCTCCCCTGTCACGAACGCTGTTTCTTGCCTCCCACAAGCCGGCTGCAATGTGGACTAAGTCATACATAGCACAAGTCCCCTCCGGTACTTGAGGTAACAGCAGTCGCATCTTTTCACCTGCGCAGCTCGATCTCTCAGTGGCGAGGAGTAACGCGTGGGAGGCTGCTAACTGGCTAACGTTATGAGAGCTAACGTTGCTACCTACTGTACCCGGAGCTGCTAACTGGCTAACGCTATGAGAGCCAACGTTGCTACCTACTGTACCCGGCGCTGCTAACTGGCTATCGTTCCCGTTTAAACAAATTTTTATAAATGGGAGCTTCCTCAAACAGCCATCTCTTTCCCGACAATCCCCTCTGTGCACGAACCCTTACATATGGTAATTAAACATTAAAACACCTGCGGCTTATAGTCCAGTGCGGCTTATATATGTACACATCATTCAATTTAGCTGCTGCGGCTTATATTCAGGTGCGGCTTATAATGTCTCCAAGGAATCGTGGGGCTCTGGGGAAGAAAGGTTGGGAACCCCTGCTATAGCCTATATCCTTTATAATGTTATAGGCCATTTTATTTACAGTAGGCTATTTATGATTAGTTTCCATAGCCGGTCTCAGACAGTTATGCATGTGGCTGAGATGGAGCGGGATTAGAAGCGGCTAGGAAACTGCTTCTAGGCTACGAATTAAAGCCACGATTGAAAAAAATTTACTTCCTTTCTTGACAATAGCCTCTATACTATAACAATAATACGAGAGCATACAAGAACAATGAATCTCACTGCCATGTAGTCTACGCCTGCGTATGTGATCAATAAAAACTAGGGATGCACGATAATTATCGGGCCGATATCAGCAATTATGACGTCATCCCGATAACGTTATTAATAGCTCCGATAATATAATATATTTTTTGGTCCAAAAAAATTCGGTGTGGGTGAATTGGAATGAAGTGCGTTTGTTTTGACTGTAGGCTCCTCCCGTTTTGTCAGTACTGTGGTACGACTGACAGCGTGTGGTTTAGGAACAGGGCGTTTTACACAAATCCAGCGCTCCCTTTCTTGGCTGCGACGTAGCCACGCAAGTTTCTGGAAGCAGCGCGGACGTTAACAAAGATGGCCGCGTCGGTACTCGGAATTTCAGAGGGAAAAGTTCGCTTGCTATTTGTAATAAATGCAATTCAGAAGTTCCACAAGGAGGGAAAAGGGCAACAACTTGTAATACATCCAGCCTGACGGGTCATCTGCGGCATCACCACCGCCACGATGGTGTGTTATTGTGTTAACTTAGAAGCCCACGACGACGCGAGGAGCCAAGCAAAGCTAGCCCCTTTCGTGGCTGTGATGCAACCCTTGGTTGAATACGCAGTCACTTATTGCTCCGTAGTAGCTAGGGGTGGGAATCACCAGTTTCATCATGATACGATACGATATCGATTCTTTGGACAACGATACGATATTTGCCGATATCACAAAGTCTCTCACGATACAATACGATTAGATTAGATTCAGGTGCCTGCAATCGATATGAGATGATATCATATGCCCATTTAACACAATCAGTAACATTTAGATCAACTAAAAAAAGGTAACGAAAATATCATTTGACATTTGTATTTTTGAGCTCTTCCAGACATTTAAAGGAAAATCAATCTATTGTTTTTAATACAAATAGACCTCCTGTTCACTGTAAAGTGCCACGTTTTGATATATTGAGCTTTAAACTTTAAGCTCCATTTTTTGGAACTCAAAACTCACAACCTAAAACCCCTCCCTACCTCCCTCTCCCAAACCGTTCCTACAACAATTTGTTGATGTTGCATGATCATGTATAGGATAGGCCTACATTTATTATGTATTATATTGTTTATGTTTAAATAACATTTAAACATCAAACTCCTCTGACCTCATCTGGTCTTTCCAAAGACGCGCGCACACACACACAGAAAGGGAGAATGCTATGCTGTAACGTCTACACACACGGAGCTACTGCTGTTGTTCTTGGGCGGATATGAGACTCGCCACAGGATTTTCAAAATAAGAGTATCGATATGAATCAATCTTATTACATTGCATCGATCCGATTCGATCGTTGATAATTACATCGATGTATCGATCTGGATCGATGTATCGTCCCACCCCTAGTAGTAGCCAGGTTAATTTGCACCACCAAGGACTGCTTAAAAGCTAGCGGCTTGAGCCCTTGGGTCATTTCTGTCAAACTTCTTTAATTTAGCAAACGACTCGTCAATAGGTACAAGCGTGCTCGCGCCGTCGTCGCAGGCTTCCAACACCGTGGCGGTGATGATGCTGCAGGTGGTGATGTGTCCACTCAAAGCCTTTTTTTCAAGGGTCCGCTTTGAAAAAAGAAGAACAAAAAGCTTCGAGCGTCATAGGTTGGATGTATTACAAGTTGCTGACGGATTGTGAATTTTCATTTGGAAAAATAAATATGGTCACTTTATCAGTCAAAACTGTTGTCTTGGCTTTTGTTTGTTGTCTGGTTAGGTCACATTTAAGTTGGTGTTAAGTTATTGTCCTGGGAAGTCTTTTTATGTATTATTATTGTATTGTGATATGTTTTGTTTCATGTTGAAAAAATAATAATTTGATCAAAAAAAATATACATTAAAAAAAATGTAGAATACAATAAATATCGGTTATCGATATCGGTTATCGGCTTGAGGAGCATAAAGTTATCGGTATCGGTGTCAAAAAAGCAATATCGTGCATCCCTAATAAAAACTTGAACTTGAATTCCATCACGTCTGTGCGGGAGCGCACAAATAGACTGTTGTCACAATGTAAATAAAAACGTGCACTGAAAAGTTACAGTATGTAGATGGTTGATTATTTGTATGACAGTCCGTAAACCCTTGCAAAAAGTATCAGTTTTATTTAATGAATTGATATTTTAATTAGATACCCCAGTAATACCATTACAATTTAATGCGTTCCTCCCGGCCACCGGCAATGACTTATCAGCCAAATGCAACGATAAATAAATAAGATGCATTCATTTGGAAAGACCTATTCCAAATGTTATTTATAGGGTTTGACAATAATTACACTAGGGCGGCTACGTGGCGTAGTGGGCAAGGCGCTCGCCACAAAATCTGGAGACGCTGGGCTTGCCTGTTCGAGCCCAGCGCTCCACATTTGCTTTCAGTTTAGCTGGTCGTCCGTACTAATACACATTGGCCGTATTAGGGGGTGGGAAACTGATGGGTGGGGATCGGGCGTTGTGGACAGCGACTCCTACAGGTCGGTTGGTGCGCCTGCGCAGTAGAATCAGGAAGTGTCGGGGGCAGCGTGAGCCTCCCACGCGTTACTCCTCGCCACTGAGAGATCGAGCTGCGCAGGTGAAAAGATGCGACTGCTGTTACCTCAAGTACCGGAGGGGACTTGTGCTATGTATGACTTAGTCCACATTGCAGCGGGCTTGTGGGAGGCAAGAAACAGCGTTCGTGACAGGGGAGGGTTGAATTGAATGATACGAAATTGGGATGGGAGAAAATATAGAAAATGGGAGAAAAAGTAGATAAAAAAAAGACAATAATTACACTAATGTCGCTATTTTACAATTAACTATAATGAATTACGGGTCATATGAACACGCCAGTGTTGAAACTAATGCACGAAAGCATATTGCCGTGGTGCAGTCTTCATATTCTACCGCTGGGCGCCAGGTATGCACGGTCTGAGCTGTGCGTAGATATACGCACAATGTCAAGCACAAGTTCAAATTGATAAGTCCCACACTTTGCTTAGAAATGATTGTACGCATGGTTTACGCACATATCTGTGCGTACGCACCATTGATAAATGAGGGCCCTGGAGCTTTTCTTTCAAAAGCCCAGGAAAATTAAATGCTCTAAGGCAGAATGTAGCCTATGCCACTGAGACTTCTTAGGTGTAACGTGCTGTTGTAGTGTTATGATTTGTGTATGTTAGACAGTTAGTATGTTCTATGTATCTATGGCTATGTTTTCTATTTATATTATCTATTAAATAATCGATATTTATGTTCAATACAAATAGTGTACATTTTCTTAAGTGTCGAGGCATGTCATTAATCTTGACATTTACCCTGATTACAACTACACTGTAAATAATTGTTATCTTGTCAAGTGAAAATATCTTGTATTTGGTACAATAAGTCCAATATTGAGTAGAATTATCTTATCCCACTGGCAGATAATTTTGCTTATTTCAACATTTTCTTAAAACAAGATTAAATTGGGGGAAATAAGCAAAATGATCTGCCAGTGGTATAAGATAATTCAAGATAATTCTACTCAATATTGGACTTATTGTACCAAATACAAGATATTTTCACTTGATAAAATTTCATTTTTTGCAGTGTACAAATATGCAGCTACCAGTACCTGGGCCTCCAGAGCACTTTTAGTGTCAGCGGACACACCAAAAACATCCTAGCAAATTCACACGCACATGACTAACCTATCTTGAACAATTCTAAGGTAGTTTTAAGTTATTTCTCCAGCAGCGTGCGCTAATATGGATTCCGGCAGCGCGTGCGCAGCACAGCACCGCTGCTGATTTTCTTTTCAGGGGAAACACTGTATAGTATAGTAGTTATTTAATTTAATTATTTGAATATTCAAAAATCAATGCCCATCCCTAGTATGCAACAAATGTGCATCCCTCATTCCCATCACAAACATTCAGTGGCCCAGACACATGGCACAAAATGGAGGTCATCACTGGAGCGAACAATAGGTGAGAAATAAACACTGTAAGATAAATACACACGACTAGAAGATGGGACGACTCGGGACGGACAACTCACCCCCAAAAGGCAGCGGCACATGTTGGCGTAGGCCACGGAGAAGTTGGGCTCAGAGATTGCCTTCTCGAAGATGAGATCGATGACTCCCTTAAGCCTCGCCTCCGTGTCGATCTCGAGGTCAGTCACCTGCTTCATAAGCTGCTGGAACATCTGAGGGGTCAGCTTGTTGAGGACACTGCGCACACGCTTGAACAGTTCATTGGTTTTGGCCTGCTCTGGGTCATCCTCCTCAGGTTCTTCCTGGCGTGTGCGAGTTGTTGTTGTTGTTGTTGTTGCCTTCTTGGCATTGGGCTTCCAGGCCTTCTCGGCCTTGTTGAGCTGCACGTCGTCGCTGAGGGACATGCTGGTAATGATGATCTTCCTGGGCTCCTTCCTCTGGCCCTGCTGAGAGCGCCGTGGCCCAGGTTGCTGGACAGATGGGAGAGAATTGACATGAGTCCATACACTATGCTTGGAGCACAATTGACCCATCTCAAGCCCTGCCCTCTTTTCTTGATCCTCCAATCACAAATGTTGCTTCAAAGCAACAGTTGTGATTGGAGGATGAAGAAAAGCAGGCGGTTTGAGAGGTAAATTGTGTCCTTTCGCCGATAAGCCAGCATAGAATCAAGTCAAGTCATATTTATTTGTATAGCCCAATATCACCTCGACCTTAAACCTTACAAAACTTTAAGAAGAAAAAAGCACTTTCTGAATTTCCCTCGGGATCAATAAAGTACTTCTATTCTATAATAGGCTAACTGGTAAAGTGATACCAAAAATGTCAACAGATTCCTAAAGATCATCCCTTTTTCTCGTACCGGTCCTCCCGGTCCTCCCGGTCCTCGTGGTGGTGGTCCTCCTCCTCCTCCTCCTCCTCCTCCTCCTCCTCCTCCTCCTCCTCCTCCTCCTCCTCCTCCCGTCGACTGTCTCCCAAGGTTCCCCAAATATGATGGAGTAAAATCAGGCCCAATGTTCATCACGCGACCTGGCTCAGCAGGACGCATTGGTGTCTTATTGGCCTATACGCAAAGACACAAAGAAGAATATTGACTACTTTAACACAGTTGTACAAAACACTGTTAACACAAGCCATCACAGATATAACCAATTGACCCATCTCAAGAGACACCCTCCATTCTTGATCATCCAATCACGAGATGATACAGAGCCAATAAATATATACCGTAATTCCTCTAATAGTAACCGGTATTCAATTAAAAACCAGGTCTCTATTAATGACCGGGTGCGCTGTTGAGCTAAGCAATTATAAGCCGGCCTCCTAATACAAGCCGGGTTTCATGTATATTAGAGGAATTACGGTATTTCCCTCAACGGATTTACCATAGGTAATATATTTTGTTATTGTTGTTATATGCTGGCCTGGCTGTGCAGTAAATACCATATAATGGTATGGTGTTAATGTTTACCAAGAGAGTAAGCCTACCTCAGAATTGTATAAAACGAAGTTATTATTATTATTATACCAGTATTGTGATTGCACTATTTTACTTTATTTAACTTTTTTTGACCACCTGTAATTGCACTGTTTACTACCGTATTTCATACAGTACTTGGTTTCAATAAATGAACCCAGTACATATTACTGGGTTCAAACTGACACAAAATGTTGATTTATTCATTATGATCTGTTTGAAAATGAGAAATATAGGCCTCTCTCTTATACATGCCTCCTCCTAATACAAGCCTGGTATCCGCTACAGTTGAAACAAATACAAGCCGGGGTTACTATTAGAGGAATTACGGTATATATACACACGCATATTAATTATAACTTCAGGAGTAGTGATTGGGTAATGAGTCTGTAATGAAGACCTTGAGTTTGATCCTAGTTTTTGAATGAGGGTTAGTTTGTTGCAGAATGGCCAACAACCTCCACTGTTTCAAAGTTATATATCAACCAATTAAGACATACTAATTCAGCCTGAGAGAGAATATGATTAGGGAACATTTTTAACCTGTTAACACTGTCCCGGCCAACCATGTATATATACGTGTTTGGGCGCCATGCATGCTTAACACATTGGTTGCCAACAACGAGATTTCTCGTTATTTCTTTTATTAGCGATATCCATTCATTTTTCATCCATCCAGCCTGACGTTATCATTGGGAATGGCTGAGCTCGAAAAGGGTAAATACCGCCCCCTATCGTCTCACGGATGGTAATGCACATCATTGGATTGGATTGAGTGGCCATGTGCATCAGGAAAAAACTCCGGTCCAGGGTTTCCCCATCTCTGGCAAGCAGTGTCTGTTATAGGGATGGGCGTGAGTACTCGTAGCTATGAAAAAAATCGGGGAAAAAAATCGAAATGATAAATTTATATATATATATATATATATATATATATTAGGCTTGGCCGGTATGACGGTATTAAGGTATACCGGGGTATTTAGAAATACCGACGGTATTGATTTTCAATACCGTCAAAATCAGAGTTTGGTTTAAGTTTCTATTTCCACTGAAACTGAGTTTATACAGGGACGGCGGCATTGGGTTTCGGTTTCCATTAGTGAAACGGAGTTAACTTTCGAGTTGGTTGAAGTGCGTGCACACACACACACAGCACGGCCAGCAGAGGGCAGGGGAGGCGGTCCGTATTTCCCCGCACAGAGCTGAGCTGAGTGAGCAGATGTGCGTCACACTAACCTACCTGTATGCATTTCCTCTAACTCTGAGCAGCTGCTAAAGCTTAAGCAATAATAATATTAATAATATGATGTTATTGAACGATGAAGCGTCGAAGTTAACCACCGTCACTCCAGCCCACGATGAGCTCCCTGACCACAGAAGCTAAACTTGCACACTGTCGCATTTGGACAATTAAAGGACTGCAGTCTGTTTGAATTTAAGCAAAACCCTCGCGCCATGAGTCGACTCGACACCAGTGACTTCATCCAGCACAACGAGACTACGAGAGACGGAGGCACTTCTTTGGGAATGTAATATAAAACGGAGTGAGTGAGTGTTGAAATTTTTTAATCCTAATGCAACTGCTCACGTTGATACATGGTGCCGGGCTGCCGGCCGGGCTAACTAGCTACCGTTAGCTCACGTCGATACCTGGATGGTGCCGGCAGGCGGCAGTGTCTACCTTCTGTGAGATTTGTTTACCTCGAGGTTGAAGAAAGTGCACTTTCAGGTTGAAAGAACGGCCCTAATCTCAACGTGTTTCAATATAAGCAAGCGTTATGTATGGTGATAATAACGAGTATATTGTTAGCTTAGTTATTTGAAAACTATTCATAAATAGGCCGACAAATGACAACGTTCTGGAATATTCCAGTAAAAGGCAATTATCATAGGCATGGGTTGTTTTTCCCCGGAAAACGGGTGATTTTCAAAATGCTCTCCAACGGAAATGAAGCGATAAAAATACAATCTGCCTTGCCAATGTTGACTGGAAAATAAGTCTTTGATAAGCGACGAGCAGATTAGACACATAGCCATAATTTAAAACATAGATTAGGCGATATTAACGTTAACATTGGCCATGGATGGTGGCATTCAACTGGGTATAAAGGAAAACACGGCCGGCACTGAGTGTTAAATTCTTGACGCTATAACTCTCAAAACGCTAGCGTTATTAGCACATGTTCTATATTATTACTGATGCTGACGTTATTAGGTAGAGTTGCAGAGCGCGCACCCGTGACAGGTACGTTTGTTGTGTTGTGGAGTGGAGTGGAAAGAGTAAGAAAACAGTTATGTTGATGATCAGATATGAATTCTCCCGTGATTTTATTTTACTATAGTTTGAAAGTATAGGCGGCAGGGTTTCCGTTGTCCGGTAATTACAGTTTTTTTTACCGGGGAAATCTGTTGAAGTCCGACATATTTAAATATCTCCGGTCATAATGTCCTGTGAAAATAATTCCCTCTAAGCACAATTAGAATTGTATTAAAATTAGAGCTGGGCCGTTAACGCGAGACTAGTATCGCGCGATAATATAATTGACGCCATTAATCTATTAAAATAATATATATATTTAACCTTTATTTACCCAGGGTAGGTTCGCTGAGCACAGATGCTCTTTTTCAGGAACGCCCTGCTTCACATTCACACAGTTCCATTCACACCTGGGAGCTGCCCAGTACAACCACAGTTGACACCATTGGCCACTGAGCAACTCCACTGGAGCAGTTGGGGGTTAAGTGCCTTGCTCAAGGGCACTTCAGCGGTTGGTGTTCCTGCCGGTACCGGGGATCGAACCGGCAATGAAATGTTTGCTTATGATTTGAATTTAATCCAATACATGGACATTTTGAATTGAGCATGACTCTTGAGTGGTTTTTGAATTTATGAAAAGGTAATTGATTGTTACATTTTAGCAAACTAACCTATGATTTAGCTTGCTCAGTAGTCTAGGCCTACTATTAATTAAATTATTTGTCTACCTACTATCAATTAAATTATTTGTCTACCTTTATGTGGTACAGTCTTATGCCGGAGCTATAGGCCTAATTAACCAATTAAAAATGTAATTTGATTTGCATTGGCAGGGTTCGGCCCTGTCTGGCACCCAACAGGAAAAATATTATAGGCACTATAAGTAGACACCGCTACATTAAACAAGCTGGTCTGCCTGAGTGACTGGTGGAAGAAGGAGAAATAGAGATTGGACTCATTGAGTCAAGCCATGTCACATAGTTCAAGTTTGAAATGCTTCTTTCCGTTTTGCTCCTGAGTGTGTGCTAGATACTGTACTGTTCTGGTAATATTATTTATTTGTGTTAACTTCTGAATAAAACAATTTAATAAACACAAGTACATCTTATTGAACATTATTTTGATATTTCATTACCAATTATCATAGCAAAACAGCTTTTTCAAACAGTCTGTAATGCATTTTGGAAACGGGAGATGGGCTCATGGTGTAATGGGCAACCTGGCCTGAGAAACGTAAGGAGGAAAGAAAAAGTAAGGACTTACTTCTGGTCATTATTTGGGTAGAACACATATTTTGAATGCCTTGGGCAGATTTTATATTTTTTTTGGGCCATTTTAATCTAGATTAAATCCAGGATTGCAGATAGATTAATCAAGATTTAAAAAGAAAATCTATGCCCACCTCTAATTAAAATAGTTACATTTGTTTCATTGTTGCTTCACCAAGCAGGCCTAATAATGACAACGATGTGTGTTCCTATATCATATCACGCGTACAGCAAGTTTCAATTTCAGTTCCTGCCATTTTTAACCAGTGGAGAAAGGTAAGAGAGATTTCCCTATCGTTTTTCTTATATGAATTATTCAACCTACGTTGATAAAACATACCTGGTGATCAACTACAGTTTGCTGTGAACATTATGATATGTGTGTAGTGTTCTGATAACGACTATTGGTGAAGCGATGTCGAAATTTATTTGGGTTAGGCAGCTGCTGCAGCGCGACCTGTGGTTTGCTGATGAGAATGGCGGGGCGGGAGCTTGATGCTGGATTAGCGAGAAGCATGCAACTGCAGAGCCGCAGATCTCACAGCTGTGCCCGCACAGTGCAATACTCCAATTCAGCCATTGGCAATTCAGCCATTGGGTGGGTGGCGCTGCTGAGCGGTCCCCAGACCGGACCTGAGAGCGCCGCTGGCTCTGCGGCTCTGCAGTTGCATACTATTGGGATTAGTTTATCGCTTCGTTGGGAGGCGGAGATAGTCATTGGTTTAAGCGATCACGCAACGTTTAGATTTCAGTGAACCCCACGATAATGTTGCAGTCTCTCTGCCAAATTTCTCAGTTCTTCGCTTGATATAATTAATACAAATGTCCAATATAACGGAATTCATTAGCTCATAAAAATGTGATTATAACAGACTGCTGTTTAATGTCGGGCTGACTGCCCACAGACACCTATTTGATTTCAAGTCAGCAGCAGCACGGAGTCTCGACTCTTGAGGGACTTATTTTATTTGGAATATAATGACTATACGCAAAAGTAGCCTAGTTTTAAGTTAAAATATTATAAATCTACATGCCTTGAGGATGTCATTCTTTATATAGCCTGCCTATCAATTGTTTTTAAGCTCAATAAACTGACCGGAATTTCTCACATTTGTCCGGGAGATTGAAATCTTCCAGGACAGGAGACCGGCACCAATATTTTCTAACGGAAACCCTGATAGGCGGACTATTCCTCGGTTACATTGGTGGCAGCGGTGGGATTGTTTCCTGCATTAGTGTCCAGCGTGAGAAGTAAAGGGAATGCGAGAATGAATTAGAGATGATTTGACAGCTAGCTAGTTGCTAATGCTAACAGTAACGTAGCAGTTAGTTTCAAACTAGTGTCCTCCTCGTCTTTCACTTTCAACAATACATTCTGCCAAGTCCAAGCCCACTGCATCCAACACCACAAGACCCTGTTGCCCCGCCATTGTTCCATTAAACCCATGCTGTGTGCAGTTACTGCCATCTAGAATGCTGGCTAAGAACATAACACGAGTGAGGAAATGAATCAAAGCGCTTGGCTGTACACAGGAAACGGAAATGCTTCACTAATAACAACATGAATTATTCTAAAAGTTATAATTATTTTGTCTCGTCTTAAAACTAAGATTTCGGGGGGCGCCCCAGTGGCGAACCACATAGCGCGCTCAGCCGCGACACGGCCGACCCGGGTTCGACTCCCGAACCTGTCGTTATTTGCCGAATGTCTTCCCCCCACTGTCTCCCATTCCTCCTCTGTCTCTCTCTACTGGACTGCCCAGTAGCAATAAAGCGATAAAACGACAAAAATAAATCTTTAAAAAAAAAGACTATCATTTGTAGTCAACGACATTGCATTAATTATTTAGTCACATTAGTGTCTAGGGGTGTAACAATGCATTTAAATGCATAGATCCTAAGGCGACGATTCAACTGCATCGATTTGAACTAGTGCTGTCAGGCGATTAAAAAAATTAATCTAATTAATTACAGGATTTGTAATTAATTAATCTAATTAATCGCATTTTAATCGCATAACCATTTTATGCCTGATATTCTATATTCTATAATCATATTTCAAATTGCATGTGTCCAGATGGCAGAATTCAGTACTGTATCTACAAAACCTTCTGTTTAATCATCTTTCATCTATTAATTTGCTTAGATTTTTCAGGTCTGGTCAATTTGAGCATAGTGTTATTCACAGTCAAAGATAATTTTTTTTTTTTTTATATTCTCATTTGGTTCATTACAATTTACTCAAGCCTAGTAACAGACACAGTATTTCTGACACTGGGAATACATTCCCTGAGATCCATAGATGTCCCTAGAATCAGATACCAAGAACATGCAAATGGACCATATAAAAAAAAGTCTGTAATGTGTATTCTACGTTCTTATGGAATGAATGAGATAAAAAAAAAAAATTATAAAAAAAAAAAAAAAAAAAAATTGTAATTAATTTTGAGTTAATTTTCATAACGCGATAATTTGCTGTGTAATTAATTAATCTAATTAACGCGATAAACTGACAGCCCTAATTTGAACATTTAAAAAAATATATATATTTTAATGTCGATTTTTTATTGACTTAGTCCATTCATGCTGAATCATGCCACATGTGTATAAATTTTTTGGGGGGGAATTAACTGATACAAAATTCATCGAATCGCGGTCAAATGAAGATATTTCATGATGCATTGAATCGTTGCCTGAAGAATCGTAATTGAATCGAATCGTTGTGGGGGCAAATCGTTACACGCCTATTAGTGCAGGGCTGTACGTAAACTTTTTTTGCACATAGCACTGGTGCTACAGAGGTTGATAGTTTTGTAGCACAGGCCAAAATCTTGTAGCACGAGTATAAAACGTGTTATATTTATAACAGTCACAAATGTGCCTATTGTATTAGTGTTATTTAGTTGCAGTGCCATGTTTGGTCACTAAGAGGTGCTCCATTGTTTGTACCTGATGTAGCTACAGGCTTAATTTGATTTAACCTGAGCCAGTGACTTCTTCACTTCCTGTTCCACCTGATGTCCGACAGCAGCGTCAAGCGTGAACTTGTTATAGTGGTTTCTCTACTAACGATGTGGCTAGTAGTTTTAATATGTAAGGGATAATGTATAGCTACGAGGTCATTGTCGCAAAATAATTGACCGACAGAGTTTAAAATACCGAGCCGCCTCGGCGAGGTGTTTTAAACGTCAGTGAAGGTCAATTATTTTGCGACAATGATCGAGTATAGCTATACATTATCCCTTACATATTAAAACTACTAGCCACATCGTTAGTAGAGAAACCACTATAACAAGTTCACGCTTGACGCTGCTGTCGGGTAATTTCCGTTTTATAGCATTTAGAAAATCGCTCGTTTTTTTAAGTTTCAGGAAAATATAAAGATTCACTGATAAACGGCATTTACTGGAAAATTCTGGAATACACAAAACTGTCATTTTTCTGCCTATTTATGAATCGTTTCCAAATAAACGCTAGATTATCGATAGTATATGTGTACTTATGCACGCTATAGAAGCGGGCTGAAATATCGATTCTCTCATTTCCTGATCAGCGATCACAGACACACAGACACGCATAGGGCAAACGCTGATATCTCTGTGAAAACAGCTCCGATTATCCCAAGACTGGTAAAATAGATTCCTTACCTCAGATCAGATGTTCTCCAAAAAGATTATTCCAATTCCTGATCGCCATTCCAAATATCGATCGCGTTTATTGATCCAACGCTGCGTACTGGAAATATGTATTCCACGCTGTTCTGATGGTCCACAATGAGTCCGATGGGCTCGGATTACTTGCCTGAGAAGTAAAATGTGGATTGCGGATTTTTCTTTTCTCGTCCATTTTCATTGAGTCCATTCCAAAATGGTGCATTACCATCCGGGAGACGATAGGGGGCGGTATTTTCCCAATGGAGCTCAGAGAGAGTTTGAAGCACTAACGTGATACTAGATTGATGAAATATGAATTAAAAAAAAACCGCTATATCGCGTCGTTGGCAATAAACGGTCGGCATGAACAAACGACATATAGCGTCGTTGGCATTGAAAGTGTTAAGGATGCAGCAGCCGATTCTGTATCCTGCACACACGCTCGCTCCATAGTGCGACAGCGATTTGCGACTCCAGATGATAATAATATTTTATATATATTATAACTGCGTTCACAATTTACCTCTCTAAAATGAGATTAGATTATATTCAAATGTAGTCACCAATAGGCACAAGTACAATACAACGAAAATAAGTTTGGCTAAATATAATGGGAAAGTTATTTGAATAAGCTCTTGGTACACAAACTCCTGTATCCAATAATAATAATAAATGAAGACTGATTCACATCAATTTGAGTGAATGAGTGAGTTATAGTATTTATACCGGTTCTCATTATACCAGCCGCAGAAAATCCATAGGATAATTATCTGGCCAAACATCATCAGTGCTCTCGAAATTATAATTAGCCGAAATTATAATATATATAATCTATATCTCGTTGCACACATAATACATGATAAAGCGTCTGCTGAATAATTCTGTTTTGCCTCTATATATATATATATATATATATATGCATGTATGTGGGAACGTGAACGCGATATCTGCCATTGCGAGACTAGGTGAGCAGGCTATAGTCAACTCTGAAGTGTTCGACTTCTTGACTCCTCCCCCGGCTCTAATCGGCTACTCTCACTTGCTTTCGAGGCAAGCCGAAAGTAATCTCAAACAAGCCTATAGCTGTCACGTCTCCTGTCCGTCATGCAGCGTGTTCAGACTAGGGATGGGTACCGAAACACGTCGTTACTACCGAGTATCGATTCAAGTGATACAGATTTTTTTTCCTTTTTTTAATATATATATATTTTTTTTTTACTTTTTTCTTTTCATGTCAACGTTCACACGCACAATATATGCTTACCTAGGATTTGACTTGATTCAACAACAAAGCGGTCGGAGCAATGACAAGCCGAAAACGGTCAAAATTGTAGTTATTTGAAGTTTGTATTTTTTTTTCACAACTGATGTAGGTAAATAACATTTCTTGAGACTAAAGTACCGAAAAAGGTACTGTTGGGTACCGGTATCGATTCACAGGTACCGGTAACGTATCGGTTCAAATGTGAAAGGTACCCATCCCTAGTTCAGACACACGTGAGAAGTCGAGAGGGAGACCGCCAGGCTGTTTACATTTTTTATACAACACAATTCACACAATTCGAATATACATTTTTACAATCGAATGTATGTTTTTTTAACTATTGGATTATTAATTTTAATATAGAATATTCGTTGACAGCCCTATTAATCACCCCATGTTCTTATGCGTTTAATACATGAACTTATTTGTCAAAACAACGTGTTATCTTGCATGTTCCTTTCCACTGCTTCAGGTGTGTATAATGCTGCACTCCAACTAGCTCCTTTAGAGGCTGTCTCCCCTCTAGGGATGGGAATCGAAAACCGGTTCCAGTTGGGAGCTGGTTCCTAATTGTCCGATTCTTGTAATCGCATGCCTCCGTGACTATCGATTCCTCTATCGATGCCATGTTTTTCCGACAGTTGCGCATTTCAAAACAATAACGTTAGCGTTAGCATGTAGCCATGGCAGACTATTTGATTCCTTACGCTCGAAATTGCCTGGGTTTTGGTCATATGCTCCCGAAATGCTCCCGCTGTTACTGTTTCTAAGTGCAGTGATTGAAAACTACTCGAATGCTTTAGAACCTAGTCATTCATTTATTCGGGGCAACCCAACAGCCACGGAGCTAGCGCTGGCTAGCGCTGGTTAACGCTAGCTGACGCTGGCTAATCAGGCTCATACAGACAGAGCGATAACAGCTGACGGCAGGTAGTACAGGTACAAATAAAAATAAAAGTGGGGGCTGTTGTGTAAACCTTGTACTCTTTAGTTCACATATAATAAGAGACGGAGGGTTGACCGTTTACTAGTAGGTACCGTGCAACATACAAACATGTCCGTGTAGCAACACGAGCCCATAGCTTACAGGACAGGGCCCGGGGAGGGAGGGAGGGAGGTGTAGGTGGGGGGGGGGGGGGGGTGGGGTGTGTGTGTGTGTGTGTGTGTGTGTGTGTGTGTGTGTGTGTGTGTGTGTGTGTGTGTGTGTGTGTGAGACGGAAGTCAGAGGAATAACGACCTGTTGAATGCAACTACGGTTCAATAGATTCAATTAGTTTAAGATATTGAACTGTAGTTAGATTCAACAGGTCGTTATTCAATAGATTACTTTAAGAATAAAAAAAAAATCTAAAAATAAATACATTTTAAGAGAATCTCAAATACATTATTTTATTTAAGTGTAGGCTATATTTAATTTTTTTTGTTTACAGTTTTTGTATTTTTCTGACATGGGGGCTCAACAATAAATGACAATCAGAAATGTCAAGTTGCATGTTGTTATTCTAACCAGCTTAGTTCTGTTGCATTTTCAATTTATTTATTTAAACTATAAAGCAGGAATCGATAAAGAATCAGATCGATAAGCAGAATCGATAAGGGAATCGTATCGATAAAATCTTATCAATTCCCATCCCTACTCCCGTCCTTCCCAAAGGATTAGCGTGCAGAACCTCTCATACCTTGTCCAGCACCACGTCACTGATGAGAGGCAGACCCTCAGGTTTGTTCATACTGGCGCTTTTGAACTGGAAGCCAAGCAGAAACTCCCTGTCATACCGCTTCTTCTCCTCTGGGTCAATGGGCTTCCATTTTTCTGATTTAAAGATAAAAGATGGTGTGAGAGATGCGTACATGAATGAAAAAAAACCAAGTCCTTAACAATGTGGAGGTGCAGTGACCACAGGACGAGCATTGGAATAATAATTATTTTTGGAACTAGCAGGAATGGTGCTTCTGTATAATGCTGGTCTAATGCCAACCCAGGTACTGTATAGTTTAGATACATTAAGAGTTAACATTGTAAATTGTATATTGCATAGTAGTGTATATAAGAACCAGTTTCTCAGGAACCTAGCATGTCTTTTTTTACCATGCATATCTTGTGTCTTATCCATTTAATTTTTCTATGCCCATTTTAGTCAATTTTATTATTGTATTTTGCACAATCAATGCAGGCATGACCACCTGCATTTCACTGTATGCCCTGGTATGTATGTGATAAATAAACCTCTTGATTTTGATCCTTGATTCTTAAGTCACAACTTAGACAATTTTGTCTATATGTTCCAGAGTTCAGTTGCATCTTTATCAATTAAACCGCTATATCTTTCAATGGCCAGTAGCCACTGTGACATCATGAGAATGTAAAAAAATAAAATAAAATACTATGAACATTAGGGTTGGATTGCGTTATCCGATTCGGTTTTGGAACCAGTTCCAAGTAAGATGGTGAAGGAATCTATGTTTTTCAATGTATATATAATGTATATATATCGGTGGGTGACAGCATCTACTCAGACGGATCTATAGATCTTAAAAGTAGCCAGCAGACTAACAGCAGTAGATGAGGATTCGGGCTGTGCCGTTTATCAACAGCTGATAGCCACAGGCATCAAGGTGACTCGATCTGGAGAAAGTGCATTATCAAGCCACAGGCCGGTTTGGTCAGGGCCGGGGATAATATCAACATCGCCGTTGCTATAGTGATTTGGGTCAAAGAGCCGGTGTCAAAGACTGCGTGTAACGTAGTAACGAGGGAGAAGGGGCCCCCGTTGCTAGGGCGTAGACGTTATGATGAGTTCCTTCCGGGGTGATTAACACAATGGGGACGAAGCACGGATATCTCCGTGTTTCGATTCCACCCGTTGTGGACAGAAGCATGGATATATCCGTGGCAAGTTGTTTTGGCTTTTATTCCATTTTAATAACCTATTCAAGGTCGCCGAGCGGCACTGCAGATGTACCCTACTCTTTGAATTCGAGAAAGTGCAATACCGGCCAGATCCTCTTAGGGGCGCTATCGCGATAATGCAGTGTGCCCTGTGGCTGAACGGAGCATTATTTTTTTTTTACTTTCAATAGAGTTTTCAGTTAGCTGGATTCTGGATATGCAGCATGTAGCTTGGATTACGTTTTGGATTGCAGATTTCACTATGCAATAAGGGGATTTATCATCAGCCAATGGACATATCGATCTACCAGATGGCGATCGATAACTGGGAAATGCTCGGGGGGATCCAACCGGCTCATGGTAAGATCTTTTTCACGTAAATTACAGCCGATCGAGCCTTGTTATGATACGATCGGCCTATGTGGCTACTTAGACGAACATGGTTATTGGTAATCAATAATAAGAAACAAGGCGGGCGCGCGCAATTATCCTGAGTCTCAAGTCTGGTTCGAATGAACGAGACTGAATCAGCGTTCGAGGAACAGGAAAATCCCGGATTCAAACATCGGGTTAATTGAATCTGGATAATGGGACTCTTGATCGACTTAGTTGAACCAGGTACGGGGAATAGGGCCCAGGTCAGGTAGAGCTACAAGCTCAGGTGGAGGTATAGTTTTATGACACAACAGTCCTCCTAGTGGCTGACATTGAAAATTGTACTATACCGTTCCACTGTTTAAATGTTTTAATGACATTTTCATATATATATATATATATATATAACACTCATGACCAGGGAGCGAAATTAACTTTTTGACTCACCGGCCAGTGGCGGGTAGATGGGAAGAATCTACCCGCCAAGCATATTTCTTACCTGCCAAATTTTTTTTGATTAAAAAAATATATATTTTATATAATTTTTTTTAAATAAAATATATATTATATAATCATACTTGTAGTTGTATTATCTGCGAGACATCGCCACCACGCAATAAGTCAAAATGCTCGCTATCTGCAAACAGCTCCACTGTCTGTGTGTATACTTGAGTAGCCTCCAGCTCCAGCAAGGATTCTCCGGCCCTGCAGCTAGACCCTATATTCAGCTAGACCCTACATTCAGCATGCAAGGATTCTCCGGCGATGCAGCTGGACAATGTTACGGTTCTTTTGTCAAATCACATTCAACATGCCCTCAGCTAGAATACGCATTCAAACAATGTTATAAGACATTGATATCAGGAGCCATCTGTAGCTACTGCTAGCCCGGTAGATAACGTTAAGACAATTTAGTTTACTGGGACAGATAGATCCAACGTGAGCTAGCTAACGTGAGCTAGCTAACGTGAGCCAACGAGGGAACGGAGGTATTATGCACTCGAGTCGACTATTGCTGGAGCATTTGTTGATATCAGCAGCTAGCCAGCTAGATACCGTTAGACAATGCCTGGTCATGTATTAAACTAAAAGTGAATAGTTGACTGGGTCATTGTTTAAACAGTAACGGTAGCTCATGGAGGTCCGCTCTTCTAGACTAGAGCACAGCAGACTGCCTCTGTGTTGTTGACACGAGCACTGCGCGAGCAGAAGCCCTTAGCCAATAGTATACCGCTGCAGGGCTGGGCGGATATGACTCGTTGCCACGGTTTCTTTCAAAGTAAGAGTATCATACGAACCTAATGTTGCTAACTGCCGGAGCCATCGATATTATGACTGGAGATGCGCTTGGGGCGGAAATGAGACCCGCACAGATTTTCAAAATAAGAGTATCGTTATGAACTTGATTGATTACACGCCAACGGCCAAAGGTAAAAACTGAGCGCCCCTGGCGGGCGGCGGGCTTTAGTTTCGGTCCCTGCTCATGACCCACCTTCTTTGTACTGGTATTTCGGGTCGACTGGCGTGGATGCAGGTTTGAGAGGGTCAGGGTCTTTATTCTGCTTGTCCTCCTTCTCCTCCCAGGTCTCATCTGGAACCTCTGCGGGGGGAGCTGCTGGAGCGGCAGGGACAGGAGCGGCCTGAGTGGATGAGGGCTCAGGGGCAGGCTGGGCCTCCTGCTGCTCCTTGATGAAAATGTCACAATTGAAATGATTGACAGAAAACTGAAGATTATTCTCTGCTGAATGTATGATTATTTATTTGCATTAGGGGTGGGCGGTATGGCCTAAAATTGACATCACAGTATATTTAGAATTTTGGACGGTAAATATATATCGCAGTATATTTGTTTTTCTGATAATAAAAAATGCTTTAACCTCTTAAGCCCCATCGGCCCGGTATTTATTTCACGTCACAAAAAGATCAATACAGTATTAAGTGATGTTGCATTTCTTTTTCAAATGTAGCCAAGAGTAAAGACCCTAACCCTATCAAAATAGCAGTCACGGTGTATATTTTTAGCACGGTTTGTTTACCAATGATTTTAAGTGTCATTAGCTAAATATGAGCTTATACAAATTATTAAATTATTCACGCATTTCACGGAAACCGGACGATTTAGACGCAAGAAGAATGAAATCGTTGTAGTCGTAACCTGTTAAGCACTATTTTATGAAAATCGGCCTAAAAATACATACCTAAGTAAATGGAATATTGCTCCACTTCTACAATGTCCATTAAATTTAGCATGTTCTTGGTATCTAGGGACAGCGATTGGATCTCAGGGAATGTATTCCCAAGTAGGGCTGACCTTCGAATTTTCTTTTGGCAATCGAAGGTTCGGGGCCGAGCTTCGATTTTAATTCGAAGCTTCGAATAAAAAAAAAAAAATTATAAATTTTATATAATTTTTATTTTATTTTTTTATGTTGTGGTACTTGTACAGCACTTTGGTAAACTTTGTTGTTTTTAAATGTGCTCTATAAATAAAGTGGATTGGATTAATGAATTAAGTAGCCCCTTTCGTTACTGTGACGCAGCCAACACGGCTGTGTGATTTAATTCAAGGTGGATCGCTGTTGTCGTTTGAACAACTTCAGATTTCATGGGAACCACTAATCCCCCAAATCAAGAATGTTTAAGATGAATGAAGTAAGATTTTGATTATTTGAAATATGGCCTGTGTAGACTAAACTATGCACAGAATTATGTCAGTCTACAAGGTCCGGCAACAATGTAGACCTTGTAGACTCCACTACAGACCAATTAGAGGATCTGACATGGTCAACACACATAGACACAGTAGTAAAGAAGGCGAAACAGCGCCTCTACCACCTGAGACAGTTAAGGAAGTTCAGAGTATCGGGGAAGATACTCCAGTCCTTCTACTCAGGAGCTGTAGAGAGCATCTTGACCGGAAACATCACTGCCTGGTATGGAAACAGCACGGCACAGGACAAGAAGGCCCTACAGAGAGTGGTGCGCTCAGCCGAGCGTACCACAGGTATTGCACTACCTCCCCTGCAGGTTCTATACAACAAGAGGTGCAAATCCAGAGCCTGCAGAATAATGAAAGACCCCCACCACCCCAATAACAGCCTGTTCCAGCTGCTGAGGTCAGGCAGACGCCTGCGAACCCCAGCTACTAGGACAGAGAGGCTTAGGCTCAGCTTCTTCCCCCAGGCCATCAGAGCCTTGAACAATGAACATCGAGTGCCACAGAACACTGAACTATCCACACACAAGCACACATGAGCACACACACGACACGCACGCTGTGCACGCTCACACACTAGCAGCCACTTTACACTTTATCATGAGCGGGCACACACTCATGCCGCACACACGCACTTTTTTTTTTTTTTTATCCACTTTTTCTCCCATTTTCTATATATTTTCTCCCATCCCAATTTCGTATCATCCAATTCAACCCTCCCCTGTCACGAACGCTGTTTCTTGCCTTCCACAAGCCGGCTGCAATGTGGACTAAGTCATACATAGCACAAGTCCCCTCCGGTACTTGAGGTAACAGCAGTCGCATCTTTTCACCTGCGCAGCTCGATCTCTCAGTGGCGAGGAGTAACGCGTGGGAGGCTCACGCTGCCCCTGACACTTGCTGATTCTACTGCGCAGGCGCACCAACCGACCTGTAGGAGTCGCTGTCCACAACGCCCGATCCCCACCCATCAGTTTCCCACCCCCTAATACGGCCAATGTGTATTAGAACGGACGGCCAGCTAAACTGAAAGCAATGTGGAGCGCTGGGCTCGAACAGGCAAGCCCAGCGTCTGTCATTCGTGGCGAGCGCCTTGCCCACTACACCACGTAGCCGCCTTCCGCACACACGCACACTTATGGCCAAAAGGAAAGGCCACTTTAAATTAGTATAACAACAGGAACAGTGTATTGCACTACTAAAGCTACCTAGCATGTCCTATATGCTCTGTAAATAACTATGTACAGATACCGAGATGTCACACCATGTTACCTGTTACCCGTTTATTGCACAATGTTTTTTTATTGGATTCTATATATTTTGTACCACTGTAATGCACATCGTTGCGGGCAAGACCACCCGCATTTCATTGTATACTTGTATGCCGTGACAAATAAAACTCTTGACTTGAATTATCAGTGAATGTTCATGCATTTTTAAGAAGGGCTACTTCCACAAAAAAACAAAGAACTCACCAAAACATCTCAGTAGCACCTTATCTAAATGTTCTATTTCATATATGGAGATTCATATTTATTTATGTATTGCATGCATTTCTACATTTTATTTCCTATTTTGTTTATTCATCCCAGTATCTTTCTTTCTTATGTGTGGAATTCTAGAAGGCATTTACATTCATATTTAGTCATTTAGCTGACGCTTTTATCCAAAGCGACTTACAAGTTCTGTATGACAGGTCATCAGGAAGGATACAACTCTATCAGCTGAGTAACAATATTCATCAAAGTGTTGCGTGTTACAGTGTAGGTTAGTTTATTAGGACAAGTGCATGACAGTAAGGTTAGTTAGGGTTAGATTTTTTTAATTTTATTTTTTTAATTTTATTTCAGATAATGGTTGAAGAAGTGAGTCTTTAGTCGACGGCGAAAGATTGGACGGGATTCGGCTGTCCTAACTGGGGTGGGTAGTTCATTCCACCATTGTGGGGCTAGGACTGAGAATAGGCGTGTAGGTGGTGTACCTATGTGTTTGAGGATGATATCCTTCAAACAGGCAATAGTGATGATATAATTTGGGCAGTGCTGAGCTGGGTTACTTTCCTCCAGTGTATTTGTCCCCCGGCCCCACCCAATGGCCCCATGCACGCACACACACCGAAGTAAAAATAAAAATTTGAAAAAGAAATTGATTTTTATTTTTTTTTTACTTCGATTTTTTTTTTATGTTCGAAGCTTGTGCCATCGAACGAAGCTTTGAAGCTTCGAAGTATTTAAGACAGCCCTAATTCCCAGTGTCCGAAATATTGTGTCTGTTACTAGGCTTGAGTAAATTGTGATGAAACAAAAAGGAGAATATAAATTATGATTTTTCTTTGCATCTTTGACGGTGAATAACAGTTGTACTGTGTAGGAAATCAACTCTCAACCAGGACACCCTTCTCAAGACACGTACCTCTTTGAAGGCATCCAGGAGGTCTCCAATGGCCTCCTTCTTGTTTAGTTCTTTCATGTTCCTCTTCTTCTTTGGCACAGACACAGCAGCTAAAAGGCGACAAAGAAGAATATGCTTAATGGCTCAATCAGGGATATAAGGGTCAACAAAATGGGTAGCCCCAGCACCACAAATATCAACTAGTAATATGGAGACTTGTTTTCATTCTGTAGTTATTTCACTGAGTTCGACACATGGGACATACAGGTTTTTCATTTTATTTGCTGTATTTTGTGGCTGTTGACGTTGGTAAATCAATAGCTTCCAAAAAGCTTCTTTTCCAGATTAAACTGGAATGCCCCAATCGATCGGCCACCGATCATTATCGGCCGATAATCAGTATAAATATGCGATCGGTGATAATGCTTTATTTTCGCCGATCATCAAAACCGATCGAAAAACATGATCGAATTCTTAGCGGAGATCTCAGTCACTGCTGACTTCTCTCTCAGACACACAGCTGCCTGCAACGTACGGCGCCTCCTCCTTCCCAGCCCCTCCCGCACTCATGTAAACAAGAGCCTCGTAGTCTGCTCTAGTAGTGCATGCGACGTGAGCTAACGTTGGCTACCTACCTAACGTTACTGTTTAAATTAAATGACCCAGTGACTACATGAGGCATTGTCTAACGTTATCTAGCTGGCTAGCTACTGATAGCTGCTGATATCAACAAATGCTCCAGCAATAGTCGAGTGCATGATAAGTTACCTCCGTTGACTCGGTAGCTCACGTTAGCTCACGTTAGCTCTAAACTAAATAGTTCACTGAGGCGTTGTCTTAACGTTATCTAGCCGGCTAGCAGTAGCTACAGATAGCTCCTGATATCAATGTCTTATAACATTGATTCGATGCGTATTCGAGCTGAGGGCTTGCTGAATGTGATTTATACCAATACTAGGGTCCAGCTGCAGCGCCGGAGAATCCTGGCCGTAGCTGGAGGCTACTCGAGTACACACAGACAGTGGAGCTGTTTGCAGATAGCGAGCATTTTGACTTGTTGCGTGGTGGCGATGTCTCGCAGATAATACAAGTACAAGTCTAATTATATAATATATATATTTTATAAAAATTTAAAAAAATATATATATATATATATTTTTTTTTAATCAAAAACTATCGGTATCGGATCGGTATCGGCCGATATGGCTCAAGACGATCGGTGATCGGTATCGGTGGCAAAAAACGTGATCGGGGCATCCCTAGAATGTATGTTAATTACACCCCACAGATATGGTGCAAACATATATACAAATTGTGGCTGTAAATCTCAAGGAAAAAGCAAGCAATTTTCACACCAACATTATGGGAAATGCGCTTACCGGCTTCTCCAGTGTCTGACAAGAAGATGGATACCAATTTCCTCTGTGCGTTTAGTAGAAAGCTATCCAGCAGCAAGCTAGCATAGCTTAATACAAGTGAATGGAAGCGGATACAGACCACTAGCCTAGCTTGAAACTCCAGGAGAGGTGTTTTTGGCAAACAGCTAGGCTGGTGGTCCGTATCCACTTCCATTCATTTGTGCTAGGCTAGCATGCAGACCGATTCTACTGAACGCACAGAGAGGAAATTGGTATCTTATCTTCTTTTTTGGATTTTGGAGAAGCCGGTAAGCACATTCCCCATAATGTTGACGTGCGCCATTAGGGTTAGTAGAATACCAATACAAGTCTGATGTGTTGACACCAGGCTAAAGGCCACAGATACCAAATACAGAGTACTAGCACAATGCCATTTGAAGATGCTGAAATGTTTACCAATACGTTAGAAAACAAGATGGGAGGATAGTATTTGATAAGATTAAGACAGTCTGGGTAGGAGAAAGCCTGGTAAGCCCATAACACACAGTATTTCTATTACAGATTACAGTCGTTTGCCATAATGTATAAAGCCAAGTACGAACATAAGTACTACTTGGCGAGTAGGTTCTTGCATTTGTACTTGTTCGGCAAATAACTGTATTGGTGCACCTCTACTTAGACCCCAGTCAAACGTTACACTGCACCCTACCTTGCATAGTTTCCTCTGTGGGGTGGATGGCAGAGACTGGGGGGGCATCCTCAGCTTCCTCCTCCTCTTCATCCCTCTTCTCATCCTCCTGTGCTGGTGTTGCCACGGCAGCCACAGGCGCGGGTTCCTGAGGTCTAGGGGTGTCCGTCTTGGCGAGGGGTTTAATGTCTGCAGTCTCTGCCTCTGGAATATCCTCCGACAGCTCCTCAGCATCCTGAGGAAGGCCGTTCGAGATCGGAGGCTCCGCTTTCTGAGCCTGTGTGGGTTCCGGCTCAGGGACAGGGCTAGGATTCTGGATGTGAAGAGCAGCGGTTTCCTGTTTAGAGACTGGAGGCTCTACGATGGACTCAGTAGAGGCTTCTATGACTGCCTTGGTAGGTGGACAAGGAGATTCACTGACTCCCGTGAGAACGGGGGTCACTGCTGCAGGGATTTCAACTACAGGCTCCGCCTGCTGCTTGGCTACAAGCTCCACCTGCTGCTTGGCTACAGGCTCCACCTGCTGCTTGGTTACAAGCTCCACCTGCTGCTTGGTTACAAGCTCCGCCTGCTGCTTGGTTACAAGCTCCGCCTGCTGCTTGGTTACAAGCTCCACCTGCTGCTTGGTTACAAGCTCCGCCTGCTGCTTGGTTACAAGCTCCGCCTGCTGCTTGGTTACAAGCTCTGCCTGCTGCTTGGCTACAGGCTCCGCCTGCTGCTTGGCTACAGGCTCCACCTGCTGCTTGGTTACACGCTCTGCCTGCTGCTTGGCTACAGGCTCCACCTGCTGCTTGGTTACAAGCTGCGCCTGCTGCTTGGCTACAGGCTCCACCTGCTGCTTGGTTACAAGCTGCGCCTGCTGCTTGGCTACAGGCTCCACCTGCTGCTTGGTTACAAGCTGCGCCTGCTGCTTGGCTACAGGCTCCACCTGCTGCTTGGTTACAAGCTCCGCCTGCTGCTTGGTTACAAGCTCTGCCTGCTGCTTGGTTACAAGCTCCGCCTGCTGCTTGGTTACAAGCTCCGCCTGCTGCTTGGTTACAAGCTCCGCCTGCTGCTTGGTCACAGGCTCCGCCTGCTGCTTGGTTACAAGCTCCGCCTGCTGCTTGGTTACAAGCTCCGCCTGCTGCTTGGTTACAGGCTCTGCCTGCTGCTTGGTTACAAGCTCTGCCTGCTGCTTGGTTACAAGCTCCGCCTGCTGCTTGGTTACAGGCTCTGCCTGCTGCTTGGTTACAAGCTCTGCCTGCTGCTTGGCTACAGGCGCCACCTTTTCTGATTTCTTCTCTACTTCAACACTTTTCTTCTCAGCTGCTGCTGATGCAGAAGCCTGTAGTTCCTCCCGTTTGGCAGGGACCTCTTTAGGTGCTGATGTTGCAGTCGGGGCAACAGGAGCATCCACTGTGTCACTGACTTTAGCTACAGGCTCTGCAAGAGGAGGAGGGGTACACGGAGCTGCTGGAGGGGAAGGAGGGGGAGCAGACTGCTGGTCCTCTCCGGCGGGAGTCGACAGCTCAGCAGCCAGTGCCGGGGCCACCGATTGGTCAGGTGGCTCAGTGGGCGGTGCCGTCTGGGGGTCAGTTTCCATTTTGGCTTGGACCACAGGCTCTGGGTTCGCTGTGGCATGGGGAGCCTGGGTTTCGGCTAAAGCAGCAGGTTCCATATTTTCATCTGAGAATTTGAACAAATTAACAGAATCAGACAGTGACCAGAATTGACAGAGATCAACTTTGCCCATATGCAGATTAAAAAACACTGAAAAAGATGTACTGGCCTGTTCTCGTCACCATGGTGACGGGCTGTGTAACTTCTCCGTTGGTCTGGGCAGGGGCTCCATCTGACATGGAGGCCTATGAACAGAAGAACATTTTATTGAGTTTTTTTTTTATTATTATTTAAAGGGGAACTCCAACATTTTGGGAAATTAGCTTATTTAACATCTTCCCTTGAGTTAGACAAGAAGATACATACCTTTTTTGTCTCTGTGCGTGCATTTTAGCTTTGGGAATAGACGCTCCGTTAGCATAGCTTAGCTTCATCACTGGAAGTGAGGCAGGACAGTAGCCTTACAGTGCCTTACAGTGTATTGCAAGGTCTGACATTGACCAAACTTGATATGCATGACCTTGGTGGGCTCTAGGTCAACTCCTGAAAGGGGGTCAATGTCAGACTTTGCAATCAAAAGTTAGGGGGCTAATAACCCTTGCCATAATTTCAGTGCGCCCCCTAACTTTTGATTGCAAGGTCTGATATTGACCCCCTTTTCAGGAGTTGACCTAGAGCCCACCAAGGTCATGCATATCAGATTTGGTCAATGTCAGACCTTGCAATACACTGTAAGGCACTGTAAGGCTACTGTCCTGCCTCACTTCCAGTGATGAAGCTAAGCTATGCTAACGGAGCGTCTATTCCCAAAGCTAAAATGCACGCACAGAGACAAAAAAGGTATGTATCTTCTTGTCTAACTCCAGGGAAGATGTTAAATAAGCTAATTTCCCAAAATGTTAGAGTTCCCCTTTAAGATTACAATTTTGTATTATTCTATCAAATCTTTAATTAAGAATTCTTTTTTGGTCTCCAGTGTCACCTTAACATTTGATGTACATAAATTCCTCTAAATGATTTGCCCTAGAAACCTCTAACCTTTTTATCTCTAATAACAACCAATACAGATGTGCTAAGATTTTAAGTTAAATCTTTCTTGATATAACCGCTGGCTTTGTGGATTAAAACCATTCCTGTTCTCTTTTATAACATACTCAGTATTACAGGCCTACATTCCACACACCTTGCGTCAGTACAGATTTGACTGAAGTGAACAGAACAAAGTAAAGATGAGATTGAAAGAAATTAATTATAACTGATGAAGAGGAAATGCTGAACCCAAATTTGTAATATAATTTTCATTATTTACAAAGTAATTAGTCAGGTTACAGAGGGCCCTGAACATAGATACACATGTTCACAGTATTATTTTAAGAGGAGCAAGGACATAGGACTACAGGTAATTTAAATAGTCGAAAGATCCTGGTCTAAGCAGTAAGGTAGCTGCGTTTTACCTGTGGGGGAGTTGGTGTAGAGGTGGACCTTCCACCAGACATTATCTCCTCTGTGATATCGCGCCCACCCTGGTTAGGATCTCTTATTCTGATCTGCTGGGAGGAAGGAGTAGTATCAAGTTCCAACTTAGCACCAATATCCAATACTAGCATGTAACCATCCTCTCACCACTCATCTAAAGCTGCCACCGATCATAATGAATGCCATTGTCATTTTGAGGCTAAAGGGAAAGTTCCACATTGACTGGACAATAAAGGGTCTCTCTATTCTATTCTTTTGACCTCAGTGAAGAGGTGACATCCGTTGCCCTTTGTTGTAACACACTACCGTTTTGCGCTCCCTCTTAGGCGGGCCTTGTGGCTGGGCCGGTGGTTGCTGGGGAGGCGGGGCTTGCTGCTGTTGCTGGGCGGGGCTGATCATGACGGGCGCAGGCTGGACAGATGGGGAGTACTGGGGCTGGGCTGGATAGTAGGCTCCGGCTGTGAGAGGAGAAATGCAAAAGAGAGGGAAGAACTTTATTTAAAAAATGTTTTATTAAAATAAAAACATTCGGAAAGACAGTTTCACACTAAAATGACAGTCCTTCCAGGACTAAAAAGGATTAAAGAGTTTCTTTTGTTCTTTCTGAAAGATCGACCTCTCAAACCCTGATTCCCATTCAAAATGCTGTAAAAGTGTGAGCATCGTCAAAAAAGACAAAGCTGCAATAGCTGAATGCCTTGAATAAATGGTAAAAGAGCCATCTGTGAAAACGGTGGTCCTTGCCCTTTTTCACTGGATTTTCTTCACAGGTTTTATGCAATATAATTAGTGATTCCTTTCAATATTTAAAAACCACAAAGTAGAAGATTCCTGGAAGGACTTAATGGGCCAAAGAACACAAATCCACAAAACAAGAGGTCACACTGATAACAGATTTAAGGCAGCAGTATGCTGAAAATTAAAGCGAACTTGCCCTTAATAGAACCACAGTTGAATATGTTGCTGCTCGTATAATTGTAGAAGATCACTTATTGGGAGCAGCAGATTGGGAGAATCCGACTAGCACAAGCCGGTGCACACTGTGCTGGCCGAAGCAAATGGTGCTTCTTTTTCTCTGCAAATGTGTCATTTTGTTTTTACAGACCTGCTAAAGTTCGTTTTCGCAGTCACTATACTGTCGCCGTTTCCCTAAAAGGTCTATGGAGCAAACTTAAATAAAAGAAAAAAGAAATATATGTAATATATATAAGGATGGGTACCGAATTCGGTATTTTTAAAAAAGGTACCTACCGAAACACGTCGGTACTACAGAGTATCGATTCACGTGAGATCCGCTGGTGCCAACTTTCGGTACAATGTGCAAAAAAAAAAAAAAGTCCGATGACGTCACGTTTTGTTGACCGCAAAAACGAAACCGCACATTAAGGCACAATACATGTTTTCAAACTCTCTTTGGGCGTTTGCAATTCATGGGGACTGGGGAGTATATGTCTCTGATATCTATCTTGGTAGTGGGCAGGTTGTTAGAAAGTGTAGCTCAGTTTCCACATCTGCTCTGTCTGACATGGCTGTTAGCCTAGCCACGGAGCGTCTTTAGAGGAGAGGAGATTAAATCCGGGACACAATGGGACACTGGCTCTGTTCATGGTCACAAATGGATTCCAGCTTCATTTATTTACTACAGATGACAAATGTGTTGTTTCCGTTTTTCTTTTTTACATACTTGCGCCACATGGAACAACTGATCACTACAGCCCAGCATCATATTACTGTAGCCAGTCGCTTGAAACACCACTATCTCCAAACGTTCTCCAAACACGCTGCCACGTGGGTTTTATTTTTAGCGGTCAGCTTACTCCTTCCATAGTTTCACATATTTGTAACCCATTTGACGTTCTTAAGCTGACGTTAGCTAAGCTAACCGTCGGACATAAGGTTAGCTCCTAGGGCTACAGTGCAAGCCGGCACAACTCGGGACAGAAGAGTAGAGGATGTGACGTCGGTAAACAAGCCACACAGCGCAGAGCGGGTCTACTCTTCTCCAAAGCGGGGGTGGAGCAAAAAGAACTGCTAGAATACTCAATCAGCAGCAGAGTAGTTCATTGCTGCTAGATTGTTTGTTTGTTTAATCAGTTGTAAAATACTTTACATCAGTAAGATGTAAATAATAATAAAGTAATAATACGTTATTTATTTATTGAATATTAAGTTTGGATTTTTATTTTTTTTTTACAACTGGGGTAGGTAGATACAATTTTTAGAGACTAAAGTACAGAAAAAAGGTACTTCACAGGTACCAGTACAAATGTGAAGGTACCCATCCCTATATATATATATATATATATATATATATATATATATATATATATATAAACACGCATACATGCAAATATATGTTTGAAAATGCAAAACTTCTACAGGCAAACAAACGGCATCATTAATACGGTGAGGTGACATACAGACTGTTGCCATGCTGACCAACACACAAGCAAACACTACTCACCGGGGTAGCGCTGGGAGGCGAGAGGAGCGCCGTGGAGAGAGAGACGGCCATTCTCTCGCCCGCCCCCTCTCCCCCCACCACCCCGCCTCTCCCTCGCAGCAAGAGAGGGTTCTGAACCAACGCCGCAAAGGAGAGGAGGGGAGCGAGGGACGGGAGAGGGTTGAGAGAGGAGGGAGGGAGGGCAGGAAGAGACAGGTGCAGAGTGAGTAAATAAGAGGAACCAGAGGAAGCAGAGGGTGTTAAGGCTGTTGTCAGCTTGAGACTGCAGATAGAAAGAACACGGACTGAGAAGCAGAACGAAACCGGGCCTCCATACATTTGACTGCTCACCACTAGAGTAGGGTTCTGCCGCAGAGGACTGTACAGGACACACAACAGCCTGCCAGGCAAAACAACCACACACATGGCCAGGGGGGCCTGCGGACGCTCCACTCAAGCAGAGCATCAAATGGATGAGGACCAAATCTAGATATGGTTTCATCTCAAATTGAAAGTTTGGGCCAGTGATGGGTGTGAAAGTTGACCCATTTGTTGGGGGGGGGGGGGGGGGGATCATCGTCCGTGGTTATGGTTGTGCTTGGCAGGTGTGGGCCTACGGGGAAGCCACCTACCATAGGCAGGGTATTCAGCAGGACTGGTGCTAGGGTAGAAACCTGCCGTGGCGGTGGTCACAGGATACTGCTGGGTGGGTGCCATGTATGGAGCCCGATACTGCAGGACGAGAAGAAAAAAGTTATATATTAGAGAAGATGTTCCCAAATGGTTCCCAGGTCAAAGTCTCCCGAATCACCATTAGAAGTTATAGAAAGTATTCTAGTACAGAATTGCATGACTGTATATTGTAGGTGGGGAGAGATTCTAATAAATGCTGGGGCACGGGCTAGGATCACTTCAAGAATCCATGGACTGGGGATGTGCAGTGATAGTTTGCAAAACTCAAAACTGCACTCCATTCCACCCCTCTAATACGGTCATCAAATTCGCAAACAACACTACAATCTCATCTCAGGAGGTACAACGGCTGACGGTATGGTGTGTGGACAATAACATAACGCATCAAAAACCAAAGAAATCCATCAACAATTTGGGAGACTACTGTGTGGAAAGGGTCCCGACATTAAAGTTCCTGGTAATCCACATCTCGGAGGAGCTCTCCTGGTCCACCGATCGCACGGCAACTGTGAAGAAGGCACAGCCGCGTCTACACTTCCTGAGGCTACTCAGGAAGAACAACTTGGAACAAAAGCTGCTGGTGGACTTCTACCGCATTGAAAGCATTCTGGCGTATGCCATCAGTGTGGTACGCCAGGTGCTCAGCCGCAGACAGGAGCTCTCCAGGTCATTGGGCCTCATTCACGAAGCAAACAGATTTCCTCTTATTTTGTTCTTAACTAGTAGGGGTGGAACCAGGGTTAGAAAAAAAAATTCCAGGGCTTTTTTTGCCCCCCTTAATTGATTTTCAGGGGCTTTTTTTGTATTTCGGGGGCACAGAATTTTTATGATGAAAATTAACAAAGATTATAAAACATTCTTGACACTTTTTTTCTTTTCGTCCCTATGTTTGATAACGTAATGTTAATGTCTCCATATATAGGGCTGTATGCTAACCTTTTCCCCAAGGAGCACTCCTAAATAATTTTTTTATAAATAAAATCTAAATAGAAATTTAGGAGTACACAAATAAATTTAGGAGCACAGTGAACATTTTTCAAGTAACAGTTTATTAACTCTTTCAGTGCCACTCACGAGATTTCTCGTGTTTTTTTATAGGTGGTTGCTAGCCACTCACGAGATTTCTCTGATTTTTTTTTATTTTTGCGATCTGAAAAATTATTGCATCACCCGAGCCTACCCGAGTATAGCCGAGGGGCGCCGACGATCACTGTGGAAAAAAGCACCCCCTGTCGTCTCCCAGATGACATAAGTGATTTTGGAATGGACTCAATGAAAATGAATGGGGAAAAAAATCCGGTACTCCACATTTTCCAGTTCACTGATCCAGCCGGGGTTACTAGAGTTCATTCTGGAGCCTCAGATCCCCGCGGATCATGGAGTTCTACTGTATCGCGTTGGATCCATACACGTATCGATTTTTTCGAATGGTGATCAGGAATTGGAATATACCAGTTGGATACCATCTGATGTCAGGTAGGACTCTATGTTATCAGTGGTAGGATAATCAGAGTAAGTTTGATGAAGTTATAAGCTGTTTTGTGAAATGTCTTCTTTCGGTTTCACTGTAAAAGTCCGAGAGGAAATCAACGAGGCGATTATCAGTGCGCGGCCGTAATGTGCGTGCGTGCACGTATAATATTGATCATCTAGCGTTTATTTGAAAACGATTCATAAAAAGGCCGACGAATATCAACGTTGTGGAATATTCCACTAAAAGACGATTTTCATAGAATGCTCCAGAATGAGCTGTTTTTTATATCAAAACGGGGGCTTTTCTAACTGCTCTGAAACGGCAACGACACGATAAAAAAACAATCTGTCTTCACAGCACTGACTGGAAAATAGTCTTTGATAATGCGATGGGCAGATTAGACACATAGCCATAATTTAAAACATAGATTAGGCGATATTAACGTTAACATTGGCGCCGATGGTGGCATTCAAGCGGTAAAACGGAAAACCAGGCGTGGCGCTGAAAGTGTTAACAAACTATTTATTACATGCATATTATACTGTGTGTGTGCATACTAAGGGATAAACATCTGTGCAAATAGCACATACCACCAAAATCACAAATTGGCCCATGCCTACTAGACGCAAAGGATATCGGTTGTCAAGCTGCTGTTGTAGTGTTGTCACGATACCAACATTTTGACTTTGATACAGATAGGAAAGGCAATGGAATATATTATTAGATGACAGAACATGGAAAATTCTTTATACTAGGCTTGGGCGGTATTACGGTATACCAGGGTATTTCGAGATCCCGCCGGTATGATTCTCAATACCGTGACGTCACAGACTGCTATTACACTGACACTGAGTTGATTGATTGTAGTGCCCTGCACAGCACGCGCCAGCAGAGGGTTACGTGGATATCGTTCTGGGACTGGGAGCTAACGTTATAGTAGTACCTGGATGGTGCGGGGTAACTGGCTACCGTTCTGGGACTGGGAGCTAACGTTATAGTAGTACCTGGATGATGCAGGGTAACTGGCTACCGTCCCGGGAGCTCACGTTGATACCTGGATGGTGCTAACTAACTAGCTACCGTCCCGGGAGCTCACGTTGATACCTGGATGGTGCTAACTAACTAGCTACCGTCCCGGGAGCTCACGTTGATACCTGGATGGTGCTAACTGACTAGCTACCGTCCCGGGAGCTCACGTTGATACCTGGATGGTGCTAACTAACTAGCTACCATCCCGGGAGCTCACGTTGATACCTACTAACTGGCTACCGTTCTGTGATTTGTTTACTTCGAGGTTGAAGAAAGTGCACTTTTAGGTTGAAAGAACGGCCCTAATCTCAACGTGTTTCAATACAAGCATTATGTATGGTGATAACGAGTATATGTTAGCTCCGCCCCCCGCCCGCTGATGAAAATGAAAGTCATACCGTCATATACCGTATACCGGGGTATTATGTCAGCAAGGTATGACTGTATGAAAAAAATTATACCGCCCAAGCCTACTTTATACAATTATTTAATTCATTATAATTGAAACGCTATTGAATAATAGTTACCCGTTCCACCCCACGGGGTCGGTACCGACCCCAAAAATGACATCTGGTCATAAATCAATATTTTTCAGAGTTACATTTAAGTTGCGATTTTTTTAATCAAACGTTTTCAAGTATTAACATCACTAACATGTCACAAAAGCATGTAGAATGTATATTATCATCAATACGTTAGTTTAGCAATAGGTTAAAAGTGCCATTAGATAGTTAAGTTTTCGATTTTCTGAAGTCTATTGCAAGACGGAAACGGAAATGGACATTTTGAACCATGGGAATTGTAGTCTTTTTGCAGCCATTTTGTAGAGGGGGGTACATTGCTGTCGACCAGCGTTGGAATTTTTCCGAACTACACTTCCTGTCAGATACTGTGGGGTTTCAAAGTTCAGCGTTCTGAATGAATCATATCAATAACTGTTATGATTCGCGATAATAAGCCACAAAAGGTAACGTTTGACAAATATTGAAACGCAGTTAGTTTCTCCTCCCTATTGTTAGCATGTAGGAACAATTAGATCTGAAATTAGTTTCAAAACGGTTTCACTGTGGGGAAAATGTAAAAGTACAGTAGATTTCATTATCTGTTCTTATGCATGCCTGGTGATACTAAATCCAAATTGAACTCGGGCATTTGAAAGATAATATATGTATATATATATAAATGTGCAAATTGGCTATAATAAGTAGGGATGCACGATATTGATTTTTTGACACCGATACCGATAACTTTATGCTCCTCAGGCCGATAACCGATATCCGATATTTATTGTATTATAATCTTTTTTCTTAATGTATATATTTTTTTTTTTATCAAATTTCTTTTTTTTAAACATGAAACAAAACATATCACAATACAATAATACATAAAAAGACTTCCCAGGACAATAACTTAACACCAACTTAAATGTGACCTAACCAGACAACAGAAACAAAAGCCAAGACAACAGTATTGACTGATAAAGTGACCATATTTATTTTTCCAAATGAAAATTCACAATCCGTCAACAACTTATAATACATCCAACCTAAGACGCTCAAAGCTTTTTGTTCTTCTTTTTTCAAAGCGGAGCCTTGAAAAAAAGGCTTTGAGTGGACACATCACCACCACAACAAGTCACTTGCAACAAGCTAGAAGCTAGAAGCTAGAAGCTGCTGTGAATCCAAAGCCAGCTATTGACGAGTCGTTTGCTAAATTAAAGAAGTTTGACAGAAATGACCCAAGGGCTCAAGCCGCTAGCTTTTAAGCAGTCCTTGGTGGTGCAAATTAACCTGGCTACTATGGAGCAATAAGTGACTGCGTTCAACCGAGGGTTGCATCACAGCCATGGAAGGGGCTAGCTTTGCTTAGCTCGTCGCGTCGTCGTAGGCTTCTAAGTTAACACAATAACACACCATCGTAGCGGTGGTGATGCCGCAGGTGACCCGTCAGGCTGGATGTATTACAAGTTGTTGCCCTTTTCCCTCCTTGTGGAACTTCTCCATTGCATTTATTACAAATAGCAAGCGATCTTTTTCCTCTGAAATTCCGAGTACCGACGCGGCCATCTTTGTTTTTAACGTCCGCGCTGATTCAGAAACTTACGTGCCTACGTCACAGCCAAGAAAGGGAGCGCTCGATTTGTGTAAAACGCCCTGTTCTTAAACCACACGCTGTCAGTCGTACCACAGTACTGGCAAAACGGGATGAGCCTACAGTCAAAACAAACGCACTTCATTCCAATTCACCCACACAGCATTTTCTTTTACCAAAAAATATATTATATTATTGGAGCTATTAATAACGTTATCGGGTTTATCGGGATGACGTCATAATTGCTGATATCGGCCCGATAATTATCGTGCATCCCTAATAATAAGGTAATGTATAAGCATCATATTCTATATTCTATTATAATATTTCAAATTGCATTGGTCCGGATGGGAGAATTAAGTACCGTATCTACAGAACCTTCGGTTTAATCATCTTCCCTTTATTAATTTCCTTAAATCTTTTGTACACATGATCTCAAGAAGGTACTGAATGAGCTCAGTGGCAGTTTCTTATGTCTGGTAATTTTTAACATGGTGTTATTCACCGTCAAAGATGCAAAGAAAAATCATAATTAATATTCTCCTTTGTTTCATCACAATTTAAGTAAGCCTAGTAATAGACAATATTTCTGACACTGGGAATACATTCACTGAGGTCCATAGATGTCCCTAGATACCAAGAACATGCAAATGGACCTTGTAGAAGTGGAGCAATCTTCCATTTACTTAGGTATGTATTTTAGGCGGATTTTTTGAAAATAGGGCTCCGGGCTTAACTAGATCAGTGCCGGCCATTTAAAGGAGAACTATTTTACTATTTCTTTCACTATTTGGGCACTTTTACACAATTCCTGTGAGTTTATGGAACACCTCTGTAATTATATATTTTTTTTAATTCATTGTTTTGTATTTCTAATCAAGTACTCAAAAACAGCATTTTTCTACCTCAAGATCTCGAGCCGTTTTGAGCCTGGCCACCTAAACCACTGCGCCGCGGCGCCGGCGCCTGAACATTAACATGCAGCGGTGTCTTTCTGATATCACAAATCATCACATTTTCAGATGACTCAGTTCAGTGAGGGTGAATATTGTGAGAGATTGAAACCCCTGTTGAGTGCTAGCATCCACTTCAATGATAGCATAACGCATAATCTATGTTTTAGATTATGGCTATGTGTCTAATCTGCCCGTCGCTTATCAATGACTTGTTTGCAGTCAACATAGTATAAACGGATTTATTTTATTTAAAAGAAAAATTAATAATCGGTTCATATCCTTTTTATAGCATTTCGAAAAGCTATCGTTCTCTCGAAAACTTCAGGAAAATAGAAAGATTCCCCCATAAACTGCATTTATTGGAATATTCTCGAATACACTAGACACGTTGTCATTTGTCGGCCTATTTATGAATCGTTTTCAAATAAACGCTAGATTATCGATAGTATATGTGTACTTATGCACGCTATAGAAGCGGGCTGAAAAATCTATTCTCTCATTTCCTCAACATCACACACACATGCTGATATCTCAGTGAATACAGCTCTGATTATCCTAAAACTGGTAACAGACTCCTTACCTTAGATCAGATGTTCTCCAAAAAGATTATTCCAATTCCTGATCGCCATTCCAAATATCGATCGCGTTTATTGATTGATTATTGGCTGCTGTAAATATATATTCCACGCTGCTTTCCAACTCACGATCACTTCCCTCATCAGACGGCTTGCCAGCATAATGGAGCCAGTAGGCTCCCCCCACAGGGATCCAGCAGTATAATCGAATGGCCTGCAGTTACACAGGGATAGACGATAGGGGGCGGTATTTTCCCATCTGAACTCCTAGAGGGTCTGCTGTACCAACGGGAGACTCGGTTGATGAAATATGAATTCAGATCGCTATAAAAAAAACGACAATTCACGTCGTCGGCACTCAACGGGGAGCATGATAAGACGACAATACACGTCGTCGGCACTCAAAGTGTTAAGAGGTTAAAAACCCAGAATTGATTGTGTGCGTTCTGCTTCTGAAATGGATTATAGCTGTTAGAACAGTAAGATCATCCATTCAACAGGAAGCGGTTTGCGACTGATCTCATTCAAATGTATTGTTATTATACAGCACAAGTACAATAATAAATGCTCCAGAAATAAATATGCATGGATAAAGGCTTACGTCAAGCAGCCCCAGCGAGCGAGCGCACACACAAAAACACACTAGAGCTGTCCCCAAAGCCTGTTTTTGGGATTCGGCCTTCGCCAGGGTTTTTTGAACGGACGTTCGAACCATCGTTTTTAATCATGCAAAAAAACTGCTCCTAAATAATTATTCTGGTTCAGTAGTATCGAGTCTTGACTTTAGTCACATAGCGCACATTTACGCATATAACGTAGCGCATATGCACATATTGCTGCGGTTATTAAGAGTAGTAGTACCTACTTACTGGTCACGGGAGGCTTCAATAATGTTTGGATGATAATCCATTTTGTGAATCCATTTGTTGAAACAACATCTTTGTTGGCCGACAGCTCCTGCTATCTTAACGTTAGCCAGCTAAACGTGCATTGCTTAACCCTTTCTCTGCCACGCTTATATCCATCCTTATACCGTCCTCTGCCAGCTCTATTTGTCTATGGAGATGTTCCCCTTCTTTGCAGGGCTATAACTTTTTAAATTGTATTGCTAAATTGACATTACTATGGCCCATTCAACATCAAGTATCTATCGTTTAGGATGTAGCAACGTTCTACTTTTTCATTCACACATTCATACTAAAATATGGTCTAAAGTATAAATGTTTTATTGTTTTCTGCAGCATTCCATAGAACGTGAGTTATAGCCACAAATACATATATTAGATCATCAAATGTAGTTCGATACCGATTGACCTCAGACAGGGGAGGAAATTAGGCCACTTTACTCGCCAATTGCGAGTATTTTTTACGTTTGGCGAGTAATTCATGAAGAGCACTCGCCAGTCTGGCGAGTACTAGTAATTACAAAACAAAACAAAAAAATCATTCTGCAATCTGCTGATTCGCTCACTGACACAAACCGAACTCTGACTCCCCCCTTGATTCCTCCCATTTGCGCCACATAATAATCAGACCATAACCAATGAACATCATCGTTGTACAGATGCGCTCTAAGCTCCTCCAATGAACACTCGTTTTCTAGAAGATGCCGCCCATCTAGGGGAAGTGGACAGACCACTGACTGCGCGCAGACCTACAAACTCCTGCCACCGGCAGCCGGCTTGACAACGTAGACAAACTTACAAAAACACATGAGTGGATGAAAACAATTGCATGTAGAGTCGTCGCTTTCGGATATCGGTGCGGTCTGACATGGGGGCGAACAACAGCACGCGACGCGTCTCCTTCGAGTCGGATGAGAATGACAAGTCAACAACATTAGCCGGCTAGCTACCTAGCATGTAACAAGCTACCATAACGCGCATTCAACATAGTGGACTATACTGAGCGGCTTTGCTTAAATGCAGCCGAGTGACATTTTATTATTACCGGGTTTCCCAGCATATCACCACTCGCCCATATGCCCTTCACAACGGTGATGTTGTCATATTTGGCATTCAGAATACACCCGCTGAACCCCTAGCGTTGTCGATTCGGTTCCAATGTATTGTCATCTTACAGCACAAGTACAGTACAACCAGAATACATTTGGCATACAACCAGAGTGCAAATGTAACAAGTCAAGTTCAAGTTGTTTTATTTAGCTATTACATTACAGTGAAATGCTTGGTTCTTTCACTGCCCAACCCAGTATTGATTGATTGATTGAAAACTTTATTAACAGATTGCAGAATGGGTACAATACAGTACAGCTCAATACACACAATTGTTAAGGGGATGCAGACCAGAGAAGGACTTTAGTCTTGTTTACATCAGGGTCCCCCATTTCAGTCCTGTTTGCTTAATGCCTTGTCCACTTCCTCCACACTCCAATATGTTATGATGAATTGAAAATGGGGGACCCTGATGTAAACAAGACGAAAGTCTTTCTCTGGTCTGCATCCCCTTAACAATTGTATGTATTGAACTGTACTGTACCCATTCTGCAATCTGTTAATAAACTTTTCAATCAATCAATCCCTTCAACCCTGCTCCTGTCAAACCTGCTCTTTCCATTCCCTCCATCATGTCCCCCCTTTCTGATGAATATTTCCTGCACTTAAGAGTCAGACACACATTCCTAGTAGTTGAGCTGTGATGAATGAAAACTTTATTTAACAGATTGCAGAATGGGTACAGTACAGTACGGCTCAATACATGCAATTGTTAAGGGGATGCAGACCAGAGAAAGACTTTCGTCTTGTTTACATCAGGGTCCCCCATTTTCAATTCATTTTCAATTCATCATTCAGTATAACCTAGACCAGCCCAACCCAGTCCAGAATAGTTCCCTCTTTCATGTTAATATGTGATTTAATGATGTAATATTTTGAAGAGTAGAGACAGTGTGATTAATTTACTATGATTGAAAATCAATTTAGACGAAGACGTACAAAGAAGTAATTATCACAATTAGCGATTTTTTTTGTCTGGTAAAAAATCTATTTGGCTGGTAAAAAAAATCAGATACCCGCCAGTTGGCTGGTAAGCCAAAAAGTTAGTTTCCTCCCCTGACCTCAGATAAAAAATGTCAATTGTACAAGGCCCTACACGTCATGCCTCATCATCTGCTGGTGACCGGAGGGGGGGGGGGGGGGGGGGTTATAAGTCCGTGGCCGACGTTAAATCATTTATTTAGTATGGGTGATATGTTGATCGGAGCAGTGTGTATGTTTAATAATAATCAAACACGCTGAAACTCACCGCAGCTTCCTCGTAGCGTTGGGTGATCAGCGTGGAGCAGAAAGATCGCTATTATGGGATGTTGTTATATGCGATCCATTTCCAGGTTGTGTAATACTATATACGTCCAAATCATGTTGTTTATCGAGTTATTGGCAACGGATCGCTATCCAGTGTATCAAGCCGGACGAAATATGGGTGAGCACCACTTCCGGCGCGTCACTTCCGGTTTTTGGCGATTCGCTGATCGGCCACCAGATGGCGGTCTTGAACCGTTGGAGAGTTGAGAGGAGATCAACAGCAAGTCTCAAGTCTCCGTGGGTGAAATATGATTGCCATGACAGATTTGATCTGAAATATTGATCTCAAAGTAGTGTTGTCACGATACTGGAATTTCGACTTCGATACCTTGAAAAGTATCGATACTTCGATACCATTTCGATACCAAAAAAATAAAAATAATAATAATATATATATATATATATATATATATATATATATATATATATATTTTTTTTTTATACAAATTTAGCTTTTGTTGCTGGTTGATTCTCCTCAGCTTCTCTCTGGTACTATAAGAGAAGATAAATATAACACTTTTAAAACCCTTTGTTTATCTTTAGATCACACATTTAAAAATAACTGTTCATCTCACTTCAATAATTTTTATTGCAGATGCAGAACATGGTATTTTCTCAAGCAGACAGATGTAAACACTATAATCTACGTTACATTTTCAACAAGATTGCTGCTATTTAAACACTTCATGGAAACGGGGTAACGTTAACCTTATGTCGACTGTAGTATTGTATGACCTCGACATAACGTTTAAACGTTAACGTTACTCCGTTTCCATGCAGTAATTATAAAAGTGGCCAGCTAAGCTAAGCTAACGGAGCTAACGTTAGCTGATAGCTCAGCTGTAACGTTACTAACAACGAATCAGCTGTTGATATTATGCGCCATCAGTAGACAACGTATCATGTATTAAACTAGAGTTAATGGTTTAATGCTTCAGTCACAGTGACGTTGAAAGAGCAGCTGTCACGAACCTCTTTCATTTCTTTATGGAGATCCGCGTTGGCACTGCTCTGTAACACCGCTTGCAAATAGCATTGGGGCATCTTTAGCTTGTCCTTCGTTGTTTACTTCAAACCCGAAGTACCTCCAAACAGCACTTCTGCCGTTTTCTTTATCCACAAGCACAAGTTGCGGAGGCTCTGCATTTGCCATCTTCAGCTAAAATGTTTGTTTACAAACTGAAGACGGCTCTGTGAGGGGGAGGGCTGGAGGAGGCGGAGGGGCAAGCGTGCTCTGAACAGCGTGTCAACAACTTGCGGTAGAACACTCGCCAGCTGGTACCGATACTGCAGAAAGTATCGGTATTTCGGGAAATTAGTATCGAAACCATTTTAAATATTCAGTATCGATATGTATCGATACTTCGATATTTTTGACAACACTGTCTCAAAGACGCTGTGAGACGTCATTGGCAGATTAAGCATGGCGAGCAATGACGTCTAAAGTCGTCCTTGGCGATTAAAGGGTTAATTAACATGCATAACATACCTGTGTAATGTTAAGTAACTTGTGTTCCACTGGGAAAGCATCACTGCATACACTTGGCTTAGCCCAAATGTCAATTTCTTAAACGTTGCATTATGAAATAAGACTGGTGAGTGTGAGTCACTCAACTGTCTTTTTTGCATGATTGATTCATTTCCTGATAATGTATGACGGTGACCCCTCTTCATGACCTCATCCCGACTAGACTGTGTTGTTGTGTCTGTGTTCTCGCGTGACTTTCAAATGATTTTAAACACAACATAGTACTGTGATATTCTGATCGATCACATTCTGATATATATTTTAGTGTAAAATAAATAAAATGTAAAACGAAAATGACAAAATAAATAAAAAAGCGGAGGCTCGAACCCATTAATTAAGATTTGAATGCCAACGTAACGAACAAAGGTCCAAATGTTCAGGCTCAGCCCTAAAACATTGACACACACTGTATACGTGCTAAATGAATTGTTCCAGCAAAGTAGGCTTCCATTATTCTAATGACTTGTTTTATTGGGTATCATAGTAGTAAGTCCTACTGTAGAACATGACATATTAGCATGACATCTCATTAGAGATGTCCGATATTATCGGCCTACCGATATTATCAGCCGATATTGGCATTAAAATGTAATATCGGAAATTATCTGTATCGGTTTAAAATTGGTATATACATTTTATTTATTTACTTTATTTACCCAGGCAAGCAAGTAAGAACAAATTCTTATTTTATTTATTGTCAAAAGTATGCATAATGTGTTAATTCCACGACAAGAGATATGTATTGTTAATTACCTGAAATTATTCAGTTTTTTATCTAGGGATGCCCCGATCACATTTTTTGCCACCGATACCGATCACCGATCGTCTATGAGGCATATAGGCCGATACAGATACTTTTTGGTTTTATAAAAAATTTAAAAAATTATATATACCGGTACTTTTAAAAAAAAATTATACTTGTAGTTGTATTATCTGCGAGACATCACCACCATGCAACAAGTCAAAATGCTCGCTTTTGGTCAAATCACATTCAGCCCTCAAGTGTCCCCAGAGCGAGTGTCAGAGCGATAGTTCAACAGGGTCTGAAACGTATAAGATATGAAGCATGATTGGCTAGCCAATGTTCAGCTGCAAAAACGAATAATGTCAATTATGTTATAAGACATTGATACCAGGAGCTATCTGTAGCTACTGCTAGCCGGCTAGATGACGTTAGACAATGAATCATGTATTAAAATAAAGTGAACTATTTAGTTTACTGGATCATTTCGTTGTGATCTAACAGTGATCTAACGTGAGCTACCGTTAGCTACCTATGCTAACGGAGGTCTCATGCTGGCGCATCCCTATCATTCTTAAACTGAAATGCGCATTTGTTGATATCAGGAGCTATCGGTAGCTAGCCAGTTAGACAACGCCTCATGTATTAAACTAAAGTGAATAGTTGACTGTGTAGTTTTGTTTAAACGGTAACGTTAGCTTAGCTCACCGCCTACCTCCGGTCAATGGTCTCTAACTACACCCTCAAGACTCCTACGCTCTGCATCTTCTGGCCGCCAAAGACCTACTCCTATCCAAGCTCCGGGAGGGTCATCAAAGAGAAGCCGCCTATTTCTCAGTCCTTGCCCCACAATGGTGGAATGAACTACCCACCCCAGTTAGGACAGCCGAATCCCGTCCAATCTTTCGCCGTCGACTAAAGACGCACTTCTTCAACCATTATCTGAAATAATAATAAAAAATGTAATTAAATTAAAATAAAAAACTAACCCTAACTAACCTTACTGTCATGCACTTGTCCTAATAAACTAACCTACACTGTAACACGCAACACTTTGATGAACATTGTTACTCAGCTGATAAGAGTTGTACCCTTCCTGATGACTTGTCGTACAGAACTTGTAAGTCGCTTTGGATAAAAGCGTCAGCTAAATGACTAAATGTAAATGTAGTTAGCCAACGCTACCCAGCACTTGCGAAAACGAATGCCAAACTGTCACGTTGATATCAGGAGCTATCAGTAGCTAGATGACATTAGACAACGCCTCATGTATTAAACAAAAGTGAATAGATGACTGGGCCATTTTGTTTAATCCTTGTTATGTTGAAAGAGGAGCTCTGCTGTGCTCATGCTCTCGACTCTTGCCGAAGGGTTTGTTGACAACATGACACGGGTCTGGGAGGGGGAGGAGGGGCAAGACGTGCAGCAGCAGTGTGGCTGTGAGAGAAGAGCGAGTGAGAACTCCGCTGAGAATTGGATCATGTTTTCCGTGTCATCGATCGGTTTTCACGATCGGCGAAAATAAAGCATTATCGGAATTCACCGATCTCATATTTATACTGAATATCGGCCGATACCGATCGCTGGCCGATCGATCGGGGGCATCCCTATTTTTATCGGTTGATATCGGTATCGGAAATTAAGACAATATCGGTATATCGGTAAAAAAGCCAATATCGAACATCCCTACATCTCATGTATTAATGCCAATACTGAACGACTGCGCAATTGGCTCTTGACAAGTGTGAACTATGGATTAGTCGGTCGCAGTCAACGTTGGACCCTTTAGCTCAACTGGTTAGTGCGGCTGCCTGTGGATTCTATGGTCACAGGTTGAAAGCTCTCGGTTACACCATTCTTTAAAAAATAATTATTATCATTCATTTATGCATTTATTTATTTCTGGAGCATTTATCTATCCACTCTGGTTGGATGGTGTATTGTACTTGTGCTGTATAATGACAATACATTTTAATCTAATCTCATTTTGAGATCAGGCATAAAAGAAAATATTGTTTGTTTCCTGTTGGTCGTCAGTTAAGGCCATGGGTAGGTGGTAGGGAATTTATTTTATTTTCACGGCGACTATGATAGGGGATTTCTTTATTTAATAAAATTTTTCACAACATGGATGCATGTACTCTGCCAGCATGTTTAACACTTTGAGTGCCAGCGACGAGATGTCGTTAGTTCATGCCGACCGTTGAGTGCCAGCGACGATAAATATCGTCTTGTCGTTTTTTTTTATTAGCGATTTGAATTCATATTTCATCAATCTAGTCAAACGTTAGTGCTGGGGGGGGGGAATCCAGCCTCCTCGTTTTACTTCTCGGACAAGCCACCCGAGGGGATCCAAGTCATTGCCGAGCCGCAAAACAGCGTGGAATACATATTTCCAGTACCCAGCGCTGGATCAATAAACGCGATCGATATTTGGAATGGCGATCAGGAATTGGTATAATCTTTTTGGAGAACATCTGATCTGAGGTAAGGAATCTATTTTACCAGTCTTAGGATAATCAGAACTTTTTTCACAGAGATATCAGCATGTGCCATATGTGTGTGCGTGTGTGCGATCAGGAAATAAGATTAGATTTTTCAGCCCGCTTATATAGCGTGCATAAGTACACATATACGATCGATAATCTAGCGTTTATTTGAAAACGATTTATAAATAGGCCGAAAAATGACAACGTTTTTTGTGTATTCCAGAATATTCCAGTAAAGGGCGTTTATCACAAAAACTTTATATTTTCTTGAAACTTAAGAAAACGAGGGTTTTTCAAAATGGTATAAAACGGAAATGAACCGATTAAAAAACAATCCGTTTCAACAATGTTGACTGCAAATAAGTCATTGATAAGCGACGGCCAGATTAGACACATAGCCATAATGTAAGACATAGTTTATGCGTTCACAAATATGAGCGCGCTATCATTGAAGTGGGTGGTGGCATTCAACGGGGGTAAGGCGCACCGCATGGCTGGTAATCAAAGTGTTAATATCCATAATACTAAAGGTTTGACTAAGATTTTTATGAAACTTTATTAAAAAAAATAAAAATAAAATCTTTTTTTATTAATATGAGAGCGCTATCATTGAAGTGGGTGGTCGCATTCAACGGGGGTAAGGCGCACCGAATGGCTGGTAATCAAAGTGTTAATATCCATAATACATTTGACTATGATTTTTATGAAACTATTAACATTTTTTTTTTAAATCATAAAATAAATTGGGTCGCACCTAAATCGGTAGGGTCGTCGGCAACCGGAAACAAACAATTTTTTCTTTTAGGCCCCAGTCGCAAATCGCTTCCTGTTGAATGGATCAGCAAGGTGCAGGTGCCATGCCGAACCTCTGCTGTTTTGCACACCGCCCTCACCGTTTTGCACGCGCCTCATAAGGAGCTGGCGGGGCGTGTCTGTATGCAAATGTTGAATGGGAACGAGCATTTCAGTTCAACACAGGTTAGACTTTAGTTTCATTTTCGTTTGATTTTCAGATGAGTTTCGCCGCAACGTAGCGGGAGGAGAGTCACACTTTCGTTTTGTCATCCGAGCACAGTGATGTAGTACACTGCCAAAGCAGTAGGTGGCAGTAGGTGGCGAACATGAAGGCAATTTTCAACCAATCAGAACTTTAATGTGCCAATACACTTCCTGCAAAAAGAATTTCAACAAGGCGGGCGCCGCCATCTTTGCCTATTTACCCAATGCAGCACTTCTTTTTCAGCAAAGTGTAATAAAAGTGCAATAAACAAAACGGATACAGTCACTGTGTGTTCTGCCTCTCATTTGTTGATGAAACAAAACTAACATCAACACAAGTGACCACCAAGAGCGGATAGTTTAGTCTCAAAAAAGATCGGTGACGTTGTTAGCTACATTGTTAGCTGCATGCTAACCTGAATGGAATATGCCATTATAACAGTATAGCATTGTGGCTAGAAGCTAACGTTAGCTCACGCTAGTTAGCCAGCACCAAACTGATGATATTGGGAGCTATCCGTAGCTAGATAACATTAGAGACAACGCCGTGTGTATTAAACAAAGGTGAATAGATGACTGGGCCATTTTGTTTAATGCTTGTAAAGATTGAAAGAGGAGCTCTGAGCTAACAGGGTCTGATAGCTAACGTTAGCCAGCTGCTCATGCAATCGGTAATGCTAGCCGAATGAATGGATGTAAACTTTATTTAACATATTGCATAATGGGTACAATACAATACGGCTCAATACAAACAATTGTTAAGGGAATGCAGACTGTTGTAGCTTGGACTGGGGTCCTTATAACAATAACTTGACAACACATGGCAGCTATTTGGGACAGCTCTGCTGTCACCGGAAGGGCACGCAGATGGTATCTACTGCGCATGGGCGTTTTCGCAACAACGGCTCCGTGCAGATTACACGACTGTTGTCGGCGAGTTTTGGCGCTACTCTAAAACGGAAAACACAATTTTGCGTTTTCAGTAGGGCCACAACGTATCCGCCAAAAAACGCATTTCTGTGTAAAAGGGACAGCAAACGTATTCAAAAACGTATAAAAACGAGCACAAAAACACTGTAACAAGGGCCTATGACGACCGGCGCGGCCCGCGGATTTAGGCCTCAGAGGACAGCAGAAAGTAAACAAACCGATGTACTTTCAAAGAGCTTTATATATCATTTATAGTATTGCTATCTGTCCATTCTCATTGTCACTCGAGTGCATAAACCGTGCATTCATAATGGCTTAAAGAAAATAAAAATCCATCGGTTGGTTGTCATTTTATAGCGTCGTGAATATAAGGTTTATCCCACTTTTCGTCTCGTCTTTTTTCCCGGGAGCTAGATAATAGGCTAAACGTTGGCGCAGTTATATCAAACGCCATTTCTGCTGTATATATACGAATGAAATAAAACAAACTGCGTAGCATCCGGACTATTACAGAGCATCTATGGATGAAATGGGGGCGGCGGGGAACGCCGATTACTATTATTGATACGCAATACAGTGTGCGTTCAATATAGCATTTTCATTGTTTTATAACGTAACGTGATTGGTCAATGTCCAATCCAGCTGTAATTTAGGGTAATATTATCCTACCGTCAGGCCATGTGATCGCCGGCAGCATTTCCTCACCACTCATCGGATTCTGGTAGATCGATATGCACATTGGCTAATCATAAATCCCATTATTCCACGCTGAAAAAACCGCTCGCCAAACTGATCCAAGATCAGATTTTTTCACATTGATACTGCAGTGGAGCGATGGCGCCCCTAAGCGGGTTTGGCCGGTACTGCATGTTTCGAAAATCAAATATCTGAAAAGATGCTGGTAGTGGATCGGGTACCTAAGAAGCGCTATAAATATGGAATAAAACAATAACAACTTGTCACGTATATACTCGTGGCTCTGGTCCACATCGCTCTTTTTCGTAACGCGTATATATACGTGGACGGACGGCATAGTGTTAAGAATGAGTGGGATTCATCATTCAACACAGCTGGGTAAGAACAGATTTGGACGTTAAGAACGGGTTTATGAATGGCGGAGCTGAGCGATCATGGAGTAGACGTGTTTCACATGAGCTCCCTTCTACCGTGCTGAATATACGTTTCTCCCCATTAGTCTTTATTTTATTTTTATTTGTTTTTTTATTTGTTTGCTAGGTCGTCGTGTTTAGTATACATTCATCGACTTTTTTCGACTTTCTATGATGGCGGGGGTGGAAACCAGAGCCATGAAACCAGGCGCCACAACCAGCAAGCCGGCACCGCCGAGCCTGGCCGCACCGTCTCCCGCTGTCGGGGAGTTAAGCGAAGCTGTGCTCTTGGTCATGACCAAGCTACACGCAGACTCTGAGACACGCATCGCTGAAGCACAGAAGAAAGTGTTGGCGGATTTCTGTATCAGCCTCCATCGTGAGATATCAGAAGAAATACGGCTGGCGGTAGTCCCGCTGACAGACAAGATGGAGACGATTCACGCTGCCTCATCGGCTAATGCTAACGAACTAGCCATGCTAACAACGGAGGTATCATCACAGTGTGAGAAGATGGCGGGTCTTGAATCCGCCCTGCTGGCTAGGCAGGCTGAAGTCAACAAACTACAGTCGGCAATGGAGGAGATGCAGTCCCGGGATAGACGCCACAACGTCAGGATTGTTGGAGTACCGGAGACCAGCGGTGAGGGCCGTCTCTCTGAGACCGTGCCCGAACTGCTGCAGAAGATACTAGGGACGGACGTCCTCCCTATGCCTCCTATCTGTGAATCGGCCTACAGAGCGGGCAGGTTTTCTCCCGGCGTGAACAAAGAGCCGAGGCCCATCATAGTCAAGCTGAACAGACTCCAGCAGAGGGAACTCATCATGCGGTCGGCTCGTACCAGAAGGGGTAATCTGAGGCTTGGCGATCACAAAGTAGCCATTTTTGAGGACTTTACACCGGAGGTTCAAGCACAGAGAGCCAAATACAAGGTGGTCCTGACTAAGCTATGGAAACTAGGCCTGAGGCCCACGTTATTCGCTCCCGCGAAATTATCTGTGTTGGAGAAGGTCGGTGGTCAGCGTTTGTTTTGGTCGTTGGCTAAAGCGAAGGAATATCTCGCGGAGACACCCGAGTCTGTTGCTTGATATCTATGGAGGGTGAGTGACTTGGCGGTTTGGGCCTATATACATTGATTAGGTCGACTATTCACAAACACTTGCTGTCATGCCCAGACATGCTAACTGTCCTCTGCCCATCCAACTAGCGGGGCTTCCCAATGACTTCTGTTACTTGCTAAAGCTGACCTCATGGTCGTACTTGTGTATCGCCTCTTTGGAAGCTAACGAGCTAGCTGAACAATGTACATAATAGGCTAACGTGCTATCCGGATTCATCACTAGCTCACGCGCTAGCCTCGGGCTATCCAGCGGGCTTCGTCTATGGTCTGCGCTGAGACATTCGAGACCCGTTAATGGTTACGTATTTTGGTTGCTGTTGCTGTTCAAAGGGACATTAGTTTGCACAATTCAAGAGTGACCGAATCCCTAACTAACTTCTGGTATGCTTTTATTTTTATATCCAGGTTGTTTTGAGCTTTGGGATCCAAAGTAGATGCCAAGGTCGGTTGAATATGCATATACAATATATGATAACAGGTTGGGTCGGGTATGGCTTGCACTTCATGGCTATATGGTTATATGGCTGGCACTCTAGCCATTACCCTCTTTTCCTTTCTTTTTTCTTTCCTATTGTCGCTGTTTTTATGTCATCTGTATGCGCGATTTAAATGTGATGCGATTCTACCTTGGACTAACTGCTGATTCGCCTTAATTTAGTTTTGAATTTTCCGTGAGCCACTTATGCTATAACGTTGCGACATTAATATGCAGACTACAAGGTAGATGGTTACAGGGTTGATGCTGAGTAATTATATAATAATTATTGTCGCTGTTTTAATGGCATTTGAATGAGCAATTTAACTGTGATTCGATCCTACCTTGGACTAACTGCTCCGACCGATATCTTTATTGAAACAATGTATGATAACAGGTGGTGTCAGGTGTTGCCTATTACCATCCCCGGATTAATTAATGAATGTGTTTAATTCTATTCTTACATAGGTTATGTCATTTCAGCCGTTGTGCCTGATCAGAGGGACAGCTAAAGGGGTGCACTTTGACCATAACCTTTTTTTCCCTTCCCTTTTTTTTGTCATGGTTTAATTGACACTGTTCACACAATTTTGCACATTTAACCTGTGACCCGATACTGCCTTAGACTATCGGCTGGGATGCTTTCATTTAATTTCGTTTTGAATTTTCCTATACCCTTTTGGGCCATAACAATGCGACGTTGAAGCGCAGATTCGGAAATAGATGGCCGCAGGTTGATGTGGAGTTATTATTTAATAATGGCTATTTTTACCATTATGGTTCTCTCATGTTGGGGCCAGGGCTCAGGTGGGTTTCGACCGATATCTTTATTGAATTTTATTTTTATTATTATTTGTGTTTATTGGACTAGTGGGGGTTTACTCAGGGGTTTATCTAGAGGGGGGTTGGAGTGGGGAGCGTCTTATTGATCCATGTCTCTAGTGGGAAGTGATAAGAAGATGACCATCCTCAGGGGATGGGGCATAGGGTGGGGATTGGAGAGTGGGTATAGGGGGCCTTATAATAGGACGGGTGGGATAGGGTTTAGAGTAGAAGGAGGGGGGGGTTGTAGCTGGGGTGGTATTTTTATGTGTTTTATGTACCGTTGTCTTATATGTGTGTAATCGTTCCTCCTCTGAACTCCTGGGATTGACCGTCCGGGCCCGCCGGGATCAGCACCACTGTACTCAGCCTGGCTGCACTGGTATGTTCTCTATGCATTTATACAAGCTCGACCATGGCTAAATTGAATATTTTAATTTGGAACGCAGGAGGGCTTAACGCCCCACACAAGCGTGCCAGTGTCCTTTGGCTATTGAAGAGGAGAAATATTGACCTTGCTCTCCTTAGTGAAACGCATTTATTGGTAGGTGACGTGTCAAGACTGGCAAATCGGCAATATCACTTTATCTCCTCATCCTCAGCCGATGATAAGACGAAAGGAGTAGTCATAGTTACAAGACGTAACCTTGATATCAAAATCTTGGATGTATGGTCGGACACGGAGGGAAGGATTACTATAGCAAAAGTTGAATTCTTGCATAGGAAGATGGCTATAATAGCATTGTATGCTCCTAACACATTTGATTCAGCGTTCTATAATACAATCACGAAGAATATGTTGGAACTTAATGGATACGCTCTCATTGTGGGTGGCGATTTTAATGCGTGCTGGGATGCGGAGATGGATAGGTCCGGGCCCTCTGAAACGAGCGACCAGAAACGGGCCTCTAAGGCCCTTAGGATGTGGGCCAAAGACACAGGGCTCACAGACCTTTGGCGCTTATGCAACCCCACCCTCAAAGATTACTCTCACCTGTCAGCCAGACACAAAAGCTTCTCTCGAATTGACTATGCATTCGCGTCCCCTAATATGTTTGATAGTTTCGATGTCTCATTGGTTCCCTTGGCTCTCTCAGACCACAAGGGGATTTTCCTTACGGCAACCTTTGGCAGGCTCTCCGCAAGAGCTCCCAGATGGCGTTTTAATTCGACCTTGCTAAAGAACGATGACTTCTGTTCTGAGTTCAGGAGTAAACTAGCTGAATTTTTGCAGATCAACGTTGGCACAGTAGAAGACCCTAGGGTCCTGTGGAACGCATTGAAAGGATTCATCAGGGGTCATGTCACACTATTTGCCTCCAATTTGCGAAAATCCCGGTCAAAAAAGCTAGAAGGACTGGAATCATTATATGCGGACCTATACGCATCCTTGCAAACTGACTATAATGAACGACTAAACACACAACGTAAGATAGTCAAAAAAGAAATAAACTCCATACTTAAACAACAGTCTGAGTTCTTGATACATAGGACAAGACAAAATTACTATTTTCACGGCTCCAGACCTAGCCATCTATTGGCAATGAAAATACGCTCAAATGATCATTTCTCGGATATCCCCTCGATTAGGACGAGCCAGGGTGCAGTCACTACTGATTCGAAAAAGATCAATGACACTTTTAAAGAGTTTTACTCACAGTTATATAGCTCAGAGGGTAATCTGGATGACTCTAAATTTGAATCGTTCATTGGCGGGCTTGAGATACCCCACATTTCTGAGGAAGAGGCCAAGGAACTGGGGAGACCGATTACTCTCGTAGAATTGAGGGAGACGATTGTTGAAATGCAGAGGGGTAAGGCACCAGGCTGGGATGGTATTCCACCCGAAGTGTATTTAGCTTTCTGGGACCAACTGGGTCCATTGATGCTTGATATGATCAATTACGCTATCGAACAAGGGGAGTTCTCAAGAGATGTCAATATGGCGTTGATTTCTTTACTTCTCAAGAAGGACAAAGATCCCAATGATTGTGGTAGCTATAGACCCTTGAGTCTTCTCGGGGCCTATTTAAAGGTGTTTGCCAAGGTGCTGGCCCGTCGCCTGCAGAGATTTATGTCTGTATTGGTACACTGCGATCAAACTGGTTTTATCCCAGGGCGTCTGGCTGCAGATAATCTTAGGAGGCTGTTGCATGTAATCGATAACAGTAAAGACAATACAACTCCATCCACAGTTCTGTCTTTGGATGCCATGAAGGCGTTTGACAGACTTGAGTGGTCATACCTGTGGAAGGTACTTGAGGTCATGGGTCTTGGAAAGAGTTTTATTCATATGATTAAAGTCCTGTATGCCTCGCCGTCTGCGATGATACTGACAGGCAAAAACTGTTCCACACTCTTTCCAGTCTCCAGATCTTCTAGACAGGGTTGCCCTCTGAGCCCGGGACTGTTCGCGCTTTCCCTCGAACCTTTGGCCCAATTTATTAGGCAATCGGAGGACATCGTCCCCATAATGGTCAACAATACTCCACACAAAATTGCTCTCTATGCGGATGACCTGCTGATTTTCATGCACGACCCCTCCCGGTCGGCCACAAAATTATTGAGGATAATCGACGACTTTGGTAAATTGTCAGGTTTTAAGATTAACTGGAACAAATCAGCCTGCCTACCTCTTAATGAACTGGCCAAGGCGGTACGACTACCAGCTGATATCCCCATAGTAGAACATTTTAAATACTTGGGCATAGAGATATTCCCCACGCTGAACCAAACTACTAAGTACAACTTCACGGGTACTTATGATAAAATACGCCAGGATCTAGACAGGTGGTCGTCCCTTCCTAACTCCTTACAAGCCCGGGCTTCCATAATCAAAATGAACATCCTGCCTAGGATACATTTTATTAGCTCAATGCTCCCCCTGCCCCCTCCAATAGACCACTGGCGCAAGGTACAATCGTTGGTATCTAAGTTTGTCTGGAATAACAAACGCCCGAGAATCAAAAGGGCTACTACTCAACGTAGAAAACAAGATGGGGGCCTCGCAATCCCTGATTTTAAACTTTATTTCTAGTCCTTTTCACTGAGACCTCTGATGTGCTGGCTAGACCCTGTAGAGGCTGTATCGTGGCGCTCCTTAGAAGCGGCGGCGGTATCTCCGCTAAGATTGCAGGATGTAGTGTACTCCACTGTCTCTATTTCGAAATGCCGGCTGAGGTATGGACCGATCATAACTCACGTGATCCAAACGTGGCGTAATGTACAGAGGTCGTGTGGGGTTAAATGCCCTTGGCACCTGGACTCTCCAATTTTTAATAACCAGCAATTACTTGTTGGACACAAGCCGGTTAATATTCCTCAATGGCAAAGGAGGGGAGTGCATACTCTGGAGGATATTTATGATAAGAACGACCTCCGTGCGTTTCAGGACTTAAGAGAATTTTATGATCTTCCCGGCGAGTCCTTCTTTCTTTACCTTCAACTAAGGTCAGCACTGAGGGCGCATGGCGTACCGTGGGCTCAAGCCTTGCACCCACACCCCTTCCTCAGGCTCATAGTGGACAGGACGACATCCAGAGGGTTTGTCTCCGACTTTTATACGCTCTTAATTCAATCCGCGTATAAAAATGTATCATTGGATACAATCTGGCGTGTGGATATCCCGGAGTTGGACCCCGAGTTTGACTGGGATGATGTTTGGGCAAATGTGGCATTATCTTCCCGCAACCCCAATCACCAGCAAATTAATTTTAATTATATTCATAGGACCTATCTTACACCTAGGAAGCTATATGCTATGGGACTGATAACCGACTCTCGGTGCACTTTGTGCTCTCAAAAGGCCACTGGCACTTATATGCATATGTATTGGGATTGCCCACCAGTGGCCCGCTTCTGGAGGTCAATAACGGACAAACTTTCAGATCTGTGTGGCTTAACTATCCCATTCACAGCTGTTACGCTACTCCTGAACGATATAACGACACTACCCGCGCCCGTACAACTGAAAAGGGTTGTCCTAGCGGGCGTCACAGCAGCGAAGAAGCTAATAGCAATGAGATGGAAGGAGCCTGAGAAGCTTACAATGATTAACTGGTCCCTAACTCTATTGGATGTGATTTATCTTGAGATATCCACAGCCCGGGTGATTGGGGTGGGGCAGGCTGGAATTGACCTGTGGTTCGCAGCAGCTGAGAAGGTAAAGACCGCAGTGTGCAGCTGAGCGGGGTTGGGGTGCGTGTTCGGGTGAGTCCGGCGGTCTCTTGGGAGGGGGAGGAGGAAATGTTTTTGTCTGTCTTGTCTTTTGTCTTGTCATCTTGAGTTTAGCTGGGGATATTATGGGGGGGCAGCTATTTAACTATTTCTTCACTGTTTGGCCACTTTTACACGGTCTCTGTGAGTCTATGGAACACCTCTACAGGTTTTTGTTTTTTCATGAAGGTTCATTGCTCTGTTTTCGGGTCGTGTTCTCAAAAAATGGTCCTTGTGGTGGATTGGAGATGTACGTTTTATTAATATAGGGTCACACGGCCGGGAATCGGGGCTGAACACTGGGAAAGACCATTTATTAGATAGTACCCCTTGGAATTAAATTTAGAAGGTTGAACTCTGTTTTCTTTTCTCTTGTCTGTATAATTGTTAGTCTGTATTATTATTATTGTTTTTGTTATTTTCTTGTGAAGTTCTATGTATTGTGATTGTGGTTAATGTGTTGTCTTGTTTCGTGTGAATAATAATAAAAAATTTGATCAAAAAAAAAAAGAACGGGTTTATGAATGAGGCGGTGGCTTTCTTAACACTGACTGCCACGCGCTTCTATCCATCAATGTATGATCACTGCCACCAGTCTAAGCCTATGGAGATGTTCACCTTCTTTGCTATAACTTTTTTAATTGTATTGCTAAATTGACATTACTTTTTCTTTTTTATCCACTTTTTCTCCCATTTTCTATATTTTTCTCCCATCCCAATTTCATATCATCCAATTCAACCCTCCCCTGTCACGAACGCTGTTTCTTGCCTCCCACAAGCCGGCTGCAATGTGGACTAAAGGCCTCTGCATGCTACAGCAAATTCAAAGCAACTTCGACACAACATCGACAAAGCAACGGTGTTGCAGACACTCTACCTTTATGCTTCTGCAAAATCAACGCGCAGCCTATGTAACATTGTACCCCGTATGTAGCTAGGTTCCCTAGATAGATGACGCTTCCCTTCTCAACCAACCCATTGATAAAAGCAGAAAAATAAGCATCATTTTTACTTCCGGGCGGGGGGTTTCAAAATAAAAGAGCGAGTCTAAAAGCACCGTAAATACGTTTATTTTTTACAATATCTAACGTTACACGAACCTAAACTAATCTAAAGTTAGTTTAGGTTCGTGTTAACTTTGGATAATGTACAAAATAAACGTATTTCCGGTGATTTTAGACGTCGCTCTTTTATTTTGAAAACCCCCGACCGGAAGTGTTATAGTGTCTGTTGCTAGCAGCTTCACTTTCTGTGCTTTTCGAGCTAACGTTACCGTAACATCATTAGTTTCCAATGGAGAGGACCTCGGCTCACATGCAGCTCAAACTACCTATTGGAATAAATTACTTGATTGATGTTTAACTTGTCCCTGTGTGTGTCCAGTCATTTCGACTAGCAAACGTTGTATTTAACGTTACCTCAGGACGGATACCATTGTATTTACTTGGTTAGCTATGTAGCTAGCATTTTGAATAGACCCAATGCTAGCTGGCTGGCTACATCTTTATTTACTAAATTATGGAGGCTTTTTAATCGTCAAGGTAAGAGAGGATTTGTCATGATCAACTGAAGGCGTATGCTATGGAACAATATGTGCTTGGGTTTTCAGAAAAAGGCGAGCTATGTGACGCTGATTATTTAGCGTCAACGCTGGCTTCAACAATGGAGGATATTATTCTCTGCGGGACTAATATTATTCTATGACAGCCCCGCCCCCATTCGCTAACCAACCAATCACTGCTACGCAATATCAACGCAACGGTTGTTCAGATTAGATTCTGGGGACATGTACGCAACGTCCAAGCAACACAGTCTACAAGACCCTCTAAAACAACCGCGCTGAAATCGCGCCGATGTTGTGTTGCAGTTGCTTTGAAGTTGCTGTAGCATGTAGAGGCCTTAAGGCTATGGTTAGACTAGTGTATTCCTGGCGTTTTTTTATACGTTTTTGACGACGTTTCATGTCCTATCTACACAGAAACGCGTTTTTTGGCGTTTTTTTGTGGATACGGCTGAAACGCAAAATTGTGTTTGCGTTTGGAGATACGCAAAAAAACGAGTCGACAAACAGCGTGTAGTCAGCACGCTAGCCGTTGTTGCGAAAACGCCCATGCGCAGTAGATACCATCTGCGTGCCCTTCCGGTGACAGCAGAGTGTGTGTGTGTGTGTTTGGGACAGAGCTCCGTGTCCCAAATAGCTTCAGCTACCATGTGTTGTCAAGTTATTGTTATAAGGACCCCAGTCCAAGCTACAACAGTCTGCATTCCCTTAACAATTGTTTGTATTGAGCCGTATTGTATTGTACCCATATGCAATATGTTAAATAAAGTTTACATCCATTCATTCTGCTAGCATTACCGATGGCATGAGCAGCTGGCTAACGTGAGCTATCAGGATTCAGACCCTGTTAGCTCAGAGTTCCTCTTTCAACTTAAGAAGCATTAAACAAAATGGCCCAGTCATCTATTCACCTTTGTTTAATACACACAGCGTTGTCTCTAATGTTATCTAACTACTGATAGCTCGCGATATCATCAGTTTTGATGCTGGCTAAGTAGCGTGCATTAGCTTCTAGCCACAATGCTATATTGTTATAATGGCATACTCCATTGACGTTAGCATGCAGCTAACAATGCTACAATGCTACCGATCGTTTTTTAGCCTAAACTATCCGCTCTTGGTGGTCACTTGTGTTGATGTTAGTTTTGTTTCATCAACAAATGACAGGCAGAACACACAGTGAATGTATCCGTTTTGCTTATTGCACTTTTATTAGGCTTTGCTGAAAAAAGAATTGCTGCATTGAGCAAGATGGTGGCGCGGCATAGGCGCCTGCCTTATTGACATTTTGCTGGAGCTTCCAGGAAGTGTATTGGCACATTCGTTCTGATTGGTTGAAATTGCCTTCATGTTTGCCACCTACTGCCACCTACTGCTTTGGCAGTGTACTACATCAGTGTGCTCTGGTGACAAAAACGAAAAAAAAACGAAAGTGTGACTCGAGGCGCATGACGTCGCGGCGATACGCGGCGATGCGTATAAGAAAACAATACGAAGATGATACGAAAGGTGTAACCTCAGCCTAAGTCACCTGCGCAGCTCGATCTGTGTCGAGGAGTAACGCGTGGGAGGCTCACGCTGCCCCCGACACTTCCTGATTCTACTGCGCAGGCGCACCAACCGACCTGTAGGAGTCGCTGTCCACAACGCCCGATCCCCACCCATCAGTTTCCCACCCCCTAATACGGCCAATGTGTATTAGTATGAACGACCAGCTAAACTGAAAGCAATGTGAAGCGCTGGGCTTGAACAGGCGAGCCCAGCGTCTCCGCATTCGTGGCGAGCGCCTTGCCCACTACGCCACGTAGCCGCCCCGGTACTAAATTGACATTACTATGGCCCATTCAACATCGATTATCTATCGTTCAGGATGTAGGAACGTTATACTTTTTCATTCATAGATTCTTCCAAAAATAGCTTCTAGAATAATATGTTTTTATCGTTTTCTGCAGTAATTCATAGAAAGTGAGTTATAGGCATAAACGCATATATATATCATCAACTGCCGTTTATTGCCGGTACACGCTATATAAAACAATTCAACAGTACATGATCGTAGTATGGGTGATATATTGATCAGAGCGGTTTGCATTGAAAAGAATAAACAATCAAGCTGAAAGTAACGTTACTGTCCTCTTACCGTTCGCAGATGAGACTGGAGGAAAAAGATCCCACTTATTTGACGTCGATCGACTAGATCCATTTCCGGTTTGTATGGCGCAATAAACGCCCAAATCATATCAATTATTGAGTTATGGCAGCGATCCATATAGACGGATGTGTCTAGAGGGAGATTCAGTGTTCAGAATAACAGAACATGAGGTGAGGAGGACCTTTAAGAAAGTGAATATCAGGCAGGCAGCAGGACTGGACGGCATCCCCGGCCGCGTCCTAAAAGTCTGTGCCGACCAACTGGCCCCGGTATTCACTGACATCTTTAACCCGTCCTTAGAACAGGCTGTCAACCCCATAGATATCTATAGAACACTAGATAGCTTAAGGCGGAGTCACCAGCGTCACTGAACCGCCGCCATCTTGCCAGGGGCAGCCTTGAGTGAGAGTGAGTGAGCTGCACAGACAAAAATACTCATAACTCGCTGAAATATTGACGGATTTACAAACGGTTTGGTTTGCTATAAACATCAAAGATGTAGTTATGATACTGCATACTTATAAAAAAAAAATCTTTAAAGATGTTTTTTTTTTTACAAACCGCTTGAATCCAGCCACGTTAATAATGCTTGTAATAAACCAAACCGTTTGTAAATCCGTCAATATTTCAGCGAGTTATGAGTATTTTTGTCTGTGCAGCTCACTCACTCTCACACAAGGCTGCCCCTGGCAAGATGGCGGCGGTTCAGTGACGTCGCTCTCCATTGGCCGGCAGCGCGGGCAAGCTATCTAGTGTTCTATATATATCTATGGTCATCCCCACCTGTCTGAAGAAGTCCACCATCATCCCTGTACCCAAAAAATCTACGCCCGCTTGCCTCAACGACTACCGCCCTGTAGCTCTCACCTCCATAGCCATGAAGTGCTTTGAGAAGCTAGTGAAGGGCTACATCTGTTCCTCCCTCCCCATCAACCTGGACCCCCTGCAATTTGCATACCGATTACCGCCCTAACAGGTCCACGGAGGACGCCATAGCCCATGTGCTGCACACAGCAGCATCACACCTGGACAAGAGGCAGGGGAACTATGTGAGAATGCTGTTCATCGACTACAGCTCAGCATTCAATACCATAGTCCCCTCCAAACTCATAGCCAAGCTGGGCTTGAACTATGACCTCTGCCAGTGGGCCTTGGATTTCCTGACGGGCAGACCCCAGGTGGTAAGAGCAGGCAACTGCACCTCCTCATCCATCACGCTCAACATAGGGGCCCCCCAGGGCTGTGTTCTGAGCCCCCTCCTCTACTCCCTGTACACACATGACTGCTTGGCACAGCGGAACAACAACACAATCATCAAATTTGCTGATGACACAGTAGTGGTGGGCCTGATCTCTGCCAACGACGAGAGGGCCTACCTGGAAGAGGTAGAGAATCTGTCACAGTGGTGTCAGGAGAATTGCCTCTCCCTGAACGTCAGCAAAACAAAAGAGATGATTGTGGACTTCAGGAAGTCGGGGGTCAAGGACTACAGCCCCCTCAGCATCGACGGGGCACCGGTTGAGAGAGTGAACAGTTTCAAGTACCTCGGAGCCCACATATCCGAGGACTTGACATGGACCACACACATTGAGTGTTGTGAAGAAGGCACGACATCGCCTCTACTTCCTCAGGCGCCTAAGGAAGTTCCAAGTCAGTCAGAAGATCCTTAAGAACTTCTACTCATATACAATAGAGAGCATCCTGACTGGCAACATCACCTCCTGGTTTGGGAATAGCACTGCACAAGACCGTAGCAGACTACAAAGAGTGACACGTTCAGCCGAACGCACAATTGGAGGGGGGCTTCCCACCCTCCAGAACATTTACAACAAGCGGTGCAGGGGTAAGGCTAAGAGAATCATCAAGGACTCCAGCCACCCGAACAACTGCCTCTTTGAACTGCTGCGGTCAGGCAAGCGATACCGGAGTCTCAAGGCGAGCACAGAAAGACTCAGAAGAAGCTTCTATCCCCAGGCCATCAGGCTACTCAACGAACAATAAACACTATGCAACAACCATCAAATGCACACAGCACACACACCCACACTCACTTTAAACAAACAACACACTGCAGCACCCACTCTCCACACTTTAGACCACCTAAACACACTTTATATTTATTGGTAAAGGATTTGCACTACAACTCGTACACCTTACTGTAAATTGTACCTCATCCCATTTCTGCTTTGCACTATATAGTATTGTATATTAGTACATGCATAGTATATTGTATGGTAACTCAGTTACTTCTATTCTGCATCGAACATTGTACATATGTCTATACTGAACACTGTGACCTCTATTTTTACTTCTATTTTACATGCTATACTATTTTATTTCATACTCATCTTGTCTAGCACAGTCTCTGGAGCGTAACAGTAAGAAGCATTTTGTATAAAAGTATTCTGTACTTCTGTATGACAACTATTAAAGAAACTTGAACTTGAAACTTGAGTCCCGCAACTATATGTGATTGCCGGACGGATTTCCCAGATGCACCGAGATCACCAGATCCATTTCCGGTTGTAACTCGCCCGATCATCCACCAGGCGGTGGTATTGAAGTGTTGCACTGTCTCAGCAGAGGCTGGGTGGCAGAATTATGAATACCATGGCGAAAAAATGAAATATGATCTCAATAACGTTGTACAGCGTGGTTTGGCAGAATTCGCAGACCAGCCAACCCGTCGTACGCCGTTTATGGCGGTCAATGTGTTAACAGACAGTTGAGAGAAAATATAAGAAAAATATATAAGAGTATTGGTGAATGAGGCCTATTAACTCTGCCCTCCCCGGAAGACATCTCCAGCTCCTGCTGCCTTAACTGTGCCAAAATCATCATCAAGGACTCTTCCCACCCAGCACATCACCTTATTGACCTGTTGCCCTCTGGCAGGCGCTAGATTAATGTAGGGCTGGGCAATATGACGATATTATATAAATATCGGGTACAGTTCATTAACGATACACTTTTTTTAACGTATCGTGGATATCGTGATGTTTTGCCCAAGAGGATTGTGTCGCGTCAATCTGGTCCACCCCGTTCAAACTTTTGAACAACGCCGCTCCCACACACGCACTACTGCATCAACGTTAGTACGTATGATTAACAAAGGCATTCGTTTTGTGGCATCAACATTATATAGTTACACGTTATATAGTTACACATCAGCGTATTTACCCAAACATAGCAACGTCCAATGACGACATAGATAGCAAGCGTTACTGTTCATATCTCAGTCCGTGCCGAGTTGTGCGTGCCCATTCTGCGGTCTGTTAATAAAGTTTTCAATCAGACAGATGTATGGAAAGGCTTTTATTATAACATTTGTTGCAGTAAAATCATTATGCCTCGTTGTCATGCTGCGGTGCGCTAGTAATCACTCGTCGGCTGCGGTGAGCTGTTGTTGTTGTCGTTGAGCTGAGCTCTCGTTAAAATCAAGGAGGGCATTCAGGAAGTAAAAAAAATAATAGCGCTGCTTGCCGATTGGTGCTAAGAACAGCAGGGCGGGTACAAGCGGTGTGACGTAATTGGCAGACTCGACTGTCAATCAAAATTATTATGTTGCCGGCTGAATGATTGAACGAATGAACGTTATTAACGATTGCAGAATGGGTACAAACAATACAGTACAGCTCAATACAACAACAGTGGACTGACTGGAGGATGAAGACCAGAAAAAGACTTTCGGCTTTTTTACATAAGGGTCCTCCATTTTCAATTCATCAAAACATTTAGAGACATACAATTGTTAAGGGGATGCAGACCAGCGAAAGACTTTCGTCTTGTTTACATCAGGGTCCCCCATTTTCGATTCATCATATTTCATATCTAAATTATATAATATCTCATTGCTAAATATATGCAATATATAATCTAATAATCCAATAATCTAAATCTAATATATAATATAAAAATGCTAAATGCATGGGTATTTTATTTTGTCTTTAATGTTAGCTTGCAAACTCAAATACTGTCTTGGTAAGCCTCATAATGAATTGTTTGGGGAAAAAAAGAAAAACATCGTGATGCGTATCGTGTATCGCCGAAAGGTCAGAAAATATCGTGATATCATATTTAGGCCATATCGCCCAGCCCTAGATTAATGTATATTGTAGTTGTCCCGTTTACTTTGTTTTTAACTGCACTGATCAGGAGTAGCACTCATAATTTCATTGCATTATGTACAATGACAATAAAGCTTTCAATTCTATTCATCTATTGCCTGGTTTCTTAAATTATGGGTCAAGACCCAAAATGGGCCGTGGGGCTTCTTCTGGTGGGTCCGCACATGACAACAGTAGTATGTTTGCGATAGGTTTCAATGAACCTGGGTCTCATGACGAGGAAAACAAAAGTCCTTTGGGTCCTCAAATTGAAAAGAAAAAGCAGCCAGGCTCTAGTCCAGTGTAAAGATTCACACCCTCAGGGACCATCAAATAGTAGTCTTTCAGTTTAAATTGTATCCAAAAGTTGAGAAGTTCTAATATTCTATTTAAATAAGATAAGGACCACTGATCAACATTCTCAGGTCCAGAACTATCTCCCAGCCCTAAGTTTGAGAAATGCCACTATGGTTATCTCTGGTTTCTCTTTGATAAAAGTTTTGATGCAGAAGATTGTGATTGTGTGTGTAAGTGCAAAACCCATTTGACGATACATGACAGTTGTTTGTCCTAAACAAGGACCCAGTGTCATGGATGAGAAGCACATTTCCTAGGAATGCATTTCAGCCACTAGGAGCAGAGCAGCGTGAGTGAGTGAGGATGAGTGAGTTACAGGATGAGTGAGTTACTGGTTGAGTGAGTATATCGCTGGGCATATAGATGCAACAGGTCAGTTATATATATAGTCTGCATCTTTGTTGGTCATCATGAACCGACCTGTCCAGGGGGTATGAAGTAGCCCTGAGGGGAGCCAGGAAATGAGAGCTGCTGCTGAGGGATCATCATCATCTGGGAACTGGGCGGGTAGACATGTGCAGGTCCCACAGCCCGCGGACCACTACTGGTCTGGACCCTGGGGGCACTGGTAGGCATGGCCGGCCGGTTCGGATAGTAAGGCTAAAGAATAGAGGGGGAAAGGAATGAGGAATATGTTAGACTGTGAGCTAATCTACAGCCTTGTGTGTGTATTTGACATAAGAAAATATGCAAAATCCTACTAAAACCATGTGCTGGAATGTGCTGGGGTATACGAGCAGAAAGAACTGCACCCACAGCCACTGCAAATGTGTGCAGCAAGTTCAGTTCTTGGGTTACACAAGAGTCTAAACTGTATAGAATTTAATTTCTCCCGACTCCCATTAAGGTTAGCCAGAGAGGAGGAAGAGAAAAGCAGTTACCTGTAGTGCTCTGTATCCACCCTTCAGCCGCACAACATATGCACAGAAAGCAAGAGAGAGGGAGTGAGATAAGTGTGAAAATGAGGACAAGAGAGAACGTGGAAGGTTGAAATGACAAAGCGCAAGAATGGAAGAGTATGAGAAGCAGCAGTATCATCAGCCATAAACAGTTAGCTCAAACAACCATGTATCTTAGCACATGCAACGATCACTGACCAATAGGGATGTCCTGATCATAGTAGTTTAATAATGAGTATCTGCTGATACAGAGTCCCGATCAAAGTAATTTAATATCAAGTATCTGCTGATACAGAATCCTGATCAGTTATCCTGACTGAGTTATAGAAATCCATACCCAACTACCCATCTTGTCCGAATCTGGAGAAGACGGTAAGCGCATTTCTCACAATGTTGATGCGGCCCTTTAATGGTTATAATAAATTTTTTAACAATAAAGGATCAGAATTTGATCGGGTTAATATACCCGATACAGATCAAATACAATATGGCATGATCGATTCCGATCCGTCTGATTGGGACATCCATACAGATGAATAAATATAGAAGTGGGTTTAAAAATAAAAATAAAAAGGATGCACCAATGAGGTCTACACATAGTACCAATCCGATTCATTTACCTCTCAAACGCTACCCTCTTTTCTTGATCCTCCAATCACAACTGTGTTGTTAATAGTTGTCATGGTAGGATCAAGATAAGAGAGGAACTTGATAGATCAGTCAATACTGAACAGTATAAACTTCCTTTGAGGTCATGGGATAGAAATTAGTTTGTTTATTTATTTTAGAATTCTATTTAAAAGTTGCTTTATGTGCCAAAAATGCTTTACTTCTGATGTCACGCATGGCTTTTTGTATCAGTTTAGCATTGGGGAAATTCTCTTTTAATTAAGGCTCATTAATGCTACGGCGCTCAATGCTTGGTTAACTGTTGCTCGACAGAAAAGACACATTTTTTCTTTTTTGTATTATCTTTTTCCCCCTCCTTTTCCCGTTTTTCTCCCATCCCAATAGGGCTGGGCGATATGGCCTAAATATGATATCACGATATTTTCTGACCTTTCGGCGATACACGATACACATCAACAATGTTTTTATTTTTTTCACCAAACAATTCATTATGAGGCTTACCAAGACAGTATTTGAGTTTGCAAGCTAACATTAAAGACAAAATAAAATACCCATGCATTTAGCATTTTTATATTATATATTAGATTTAGATTATTGGATTATTAGATTATATATTGCATATATTTAGCAATGAGATATTATATGATTTAGATATGAAATATGATGAATTGAAAATGGGGGACCCTGATGTAGACAAGATGAAAGTCTCTCTGGTCTGCATCCCCTTAACAATTGTATGTATTGAGCTGTACTGTACCCATTCTGCAATATGTTAATACAGTTTTAAATCAATCAATCAATAAATAGCATTTTAGCATTTTTATGAAACTACTGTATATTTGTATGTCTCTAAATGTTTTGATGAATTGAAAATAGAGGACACGAACGCAGAAACACGAACGCGTTGGTAAAAGCATAGACACGACCAGGACCCACCCCACCGGCTTTCCCACCCGCTGACACTGCCAATTGTGTCAGTATGGACGGCCGACCAAGCCGGAGGTGCCGCAGCTGGATTCGATCCCACTGTCTCTGAGGTGGTACAGGCGCTTAGTCCGCTGCGCTACCTGGCCGCCCACAAAATACTCATTTTTGACAGAAAGTGTCGCAAAGCTTTTCTTATATTATAATATTTTTTTATTTATTTTTTTTTTTTTTGCTTTGAAATATTATAGTAAAATATTTTGCACTGTTGTCGCATTTATCTTGTTGAAATCCTCCCACAGGTTCTTTTTACTACCACATATTTAATTGAGACCCTTTATTTGTTTATTTCAATTTTGCTGGAAATACATTGCTACGTCATTCAGTAACATTTGCAGAGCCTTATAACAAAGAGACCCTTTATTTGTTTATTTCAATTTTGCTGGAAATACATTGCTACGTCATTCAGTAACATTTGCAGAGCCTTATAACAAAAACATTATTACAGTCACCATTGTGACCAGTGGGATTAATTAATCAACTAATTTTATTATTTATTTTTCTATTTCATTGAACATTGCACATGTTAACCCTTTCTCTGCCACGCTTATATCCATCCTTGTAGCCAGTCTGCCAGCTCTATTTGTCTATGGAGATGTTCACCTACTTTGCAGGGCTATAACTTTTTAAATTGTATTGCTAAATTGACATTACTATGGCCCATTCAAAATCGATTAGCCATCGTTCAGGATGTAGGAACGTTTTACTTTTTCATTCACACATTCATACAAAAATACTGTCGAGTATAAATATGTTTTCATCGTTTTCTGCTGTATTTCATAGAACGTGAGTTATAGCCATTTATGCATATATTAGATCATCAAATGCAGTTTGATAGTGATTGACGCCAGATAAAACATTTCAATTGTACAAGGTCCTAAACGTCATGACTCATCATCTGCTGGTGACCGGAGGGGTGGGGGGTCGTTTATAATTCAATGACCGACGTTAAATGATTTACCGTATGTAGTATAGGTGATATATTGATCAGAGCAGTTTGTATCGAAAATGGTAAAGAAAAACGCTGAAACTCACCCCAGTCTCCTCGTAGCGTTGGGCGATGAGAGTGGAGCAAAAAAAATCGCTATTATGGGATGTTGATCTATGCGATCCATTTCCAGGTTGTATAATACTATATACGTCCAAATAATGTTGTTTATTGAGTTATGACAACGGATCGATTATCCAGTGTGTCAAGATGGAGTCCCGTGAGTGATAGCGAGTGGCCGGAGGGAATAGGGAGACACACCGGCTTCACAATTATCAACATCCGGTTGTAACTCGCCGATCGGCCACCAGGTGGCGGTGTTGAAGCGTTGGAGTTGAGCGGAGTCCTACAGCAGCAGTCAAGGATCCGTGGGTGAAATATGAATACCATGACAGAAATTTGAAATATTGATCTCAAAGACGCTGTAAAACGTCATTGGCAGATTACGCATGGCGAGGATTGACGTCTTAACACGTCATTGGCGAGAAAAGGGTTAACACTTTCTTCGCCAGGCTTATGTACATCATTATACCATCCTCTGCCAGCTCTATTTGTCTATGGAGAAGTTCCCCTTCTTTGCAGGGCTATAACTTTTGAAATTGTATTGCTAAATTGACATTACTATGGCCCATTCAACATCAAGTATCTATTGTTCAGGGTGTAGCAACGTTATACTTTTTCATTCACATATTCATACTAATTTACGGTCTAAAGTATAAGTATGTTTTTATTGTTTTCTGCAGCTTTCTGCAGAACGTGATTTATAGCCCTAAATGCATTATATTGATGATTGTATACAGTTTGATAGCGATCGGCGCGAGATAAAAAATGTCAAATGGACGTGCTTCTAGAAGTTACTACTTATCATCTGATGTTGACCGGATGGGGGGGGGGGGGGGGGGGGGGGGGTCGTTTATAATTCCGTGGCCAACGTTAGATGATTCATCTAGTGTGGGTGATATGATCATTAGAGCGGTTTGTATCGAACACGTAAAAAAAAAACGCTGAAACTCACCGTAGCTTCCTCGTAGCGTTGGGCGATGAGCAAAAATATTCCTATTATGGGATGTTGAAATATGCGATCAATCTCCAGGTTGTATAATAGTATATACCGGTACGTCCAAATCATGTTGTTTATCGAGTATTGGTAACGGATTGCTATCCATTGTGTCTAGCTCGATTCCCGGGACTATTAGCGAGTGATCGGACCGAATTGGAATGAGCACCAGCTTCCGTTTCCGGTTTCCGGTTTGGGCGATCCGCCGATCCGCCACCAGATGGCGCTCTTGAACCGTTTGAGAGTTGAGAGGGGATCAACAGTAGATCTCAAGTTCGGCGGAGAAATATGATTGCGATCACAGATTTTTGAAATATTGATCTCAATGACGTTACGGCGTCATTGGCAGAATTAGCATGGCGGGGAATGACGAGTTTAGGCGTCCTTGGCAGAGAAAGTGTTAAAAGCAATTTTTTTTACTCAAAATGTGAGTATTACCAAGTCAACTTGTGTTCTTAAAACAATGACAATAAACATAGTTTTATTAGGTTGAAATAATGTGGTTGTGTGCGTAAGGGATAATGTATGGCTACGAGGTCATTGTCGCAAAATAATTGACCGACAGAGTTTAAAATACAGAGGCGCCGCGCCGAGGTGTTTTAAACGTAGTGAAGGTCAATTATTTTGCGACAATGACCGAGTAGGCTATAAATTATCCCGCTTATTACATGGCTAACTTACTAACAATATACCTAATTCATTTGACAAATCGCAGTTGTTCTGTGGCTCTGTCAGCCCAAATAAAGTGATTATTATTATCGCGGGCAGCAGCCTCTGTTCTGGCTCCGCTGTGTTCTGGCTCCGCTCGTCGCTCCGCCCCCTGTCATCGCCGGCAGCACTGAATTGCACTGAAACAGTGTGTGTCAGTGGGCTTGATTGCCAACAGCTGCGCACTGCGGTCATTATTGAAAAAACAGCTTGGTTATTTTTCAATAATGACCGCAGTCGGGGGGCTATTGACCAATCACAAGCAAGCATTTCGGCGAATGTGAAAACGCCATGTAATAATTTCTGTTAACTTATTATGGATTGAAAACTGAAAACCTTAATGCACAGTAACTGAACTCAATATTTTTAAGTTCTGGTAACTTATTATTATTATTTTTTTACAGTGTAGTCTTGCGATCAATCAAAACTTATTTACACGATATACCTCACATTCACCCTCCATTCACATCCTGGTGTTCTCCATTAGGCCTGTAGGTGGAGCTATGACAGCACACGTACAGTACACACACCGATGGTGTGTGATGTGTGCAAAAATGAATGGGCAAATGTGAGTGAAATGGTCGCACTGTATGCAGCTGTTTGTCTGCATTGCATTCCCCCCCCCCCCCCCCCCCCCCCAACTCAGATTTAGGGTTGATACAAACATCATAATAATATTGTTAATAACAATAATGATGTAATAATGTAAAAATTATCATTAAAAAGACCTGATTATGAGAAAAGATTTACGATGCATGGAATATTGTTGAGGCACACTAGTTACAACTATATTTCAAACAGGCACTCCATGTCAAAAAGGTTGCTGACTCCTGGTATAAATTATAGCTCAGTTGTAGGTGTAACAGAATAATTGTATTAACTATTAATGAACCATTATTCAATAGCGTTTCAATTATAATGAATTAAATAATTGTATAAAGAATTTTCAATGTTCTGTCTAATAATATATTCCATTGCCTTTCCTATCTGTATCAAAGTCAAAATGTTGGTATCATAACACTACAAGATACAAAATAGGGCTGCACGATTAATCGATTTTAAAACAAAATCGCGATTTGGAATGATGCAATTATCAGGTTAGATTGTGTGTTGTGAAGTTTAGACTTCAGAGAGGGAGAGTAAAGTACAGAAAAAAAGGTACCGTTGGGTACCGGTATCGATTCCCAGGTAAAAAGAAACATTTTCAGGCTCGGTGTCCCAAAAGACCCACGTGTAGGCCAGATGCAAGCCGCATTTTACAATAAATCTCTGTGGGGCTGCTTAATTCTTTTTTTTATTATAATCGCAAATTTAATCGCAATCGCAATATCCGTCAGAAAAATCGCAATTCGATTATTTCCCAAAATCGTGCAGCCCTAATATAAAAGCAGCTTGACAACCGATATCCTTTGCGTCTAGTAGGCATGGGCCAATTTGTGATTTTGGTGGTATGTGCTATTTGCACAGATGTTTAGCCCTTGAATGAATTAATGAAAACTTTATTTAACAGATTGCAGAATGGGTACAATACAGTACGGCTCAATACACACAATTGTTAACACTTTCGCAGCCACTGGGGCCCTTCTAATATAATGATTGAGGGCCAGCTTTTGTAAACAAACATGTGGCTTTTTATACAGCTAAATCTATACTTTATAGTATTGCTATCTGTCCATTCTCATTGTCAATTGAGTGCATAAACAGTCCCTTCAAAATGGCTTAAAGAAAAAAAATGCATCAATAGGTTCTAATTTTATAGCGCCGTGAATATAAGCTTTATAGCGGATTTGGACTAGTATATTTTCTGGAAGGCTAGTTATAGAGCTAATAGCTGCTAACGTTATATCCAATGGCATTTCCGTTTTACAAATGCTACAGAAATAACTCAAACTGCATATGATCCGGACGATCCCAAAGCATGTATGCATGAAAGGGGGGGGGGGGGGGACGTCGTTTATTATTATTGATTACCAATAACCGTGTTTGTCTAAGTAGCCACATACGCTGGTCGGCTGGTTGAGTATCATAGCAAGCTCTGATCGGGCTGTAATTTACGTGAAAAAGATCTTACCATGAGCCGGTGGGATCCCCCCAAGCATTTCCCCGTTATCGATCGCCATCTGGTAGATCGATATGTCCATTGGCTGATGATAAATCCCCTTATTGCATGGTGAAATCTGCGATTCGAAACGTAATCCAAGCTACAGGCTGCAGATCCAGAATCGTGCTACTCAAATCTCCGTTGAAAGAAAACAAAGAGACTGATCCGTTCACCCACAGGGCACATTACAGTAGCACGATAGCGCCCCTAAGAGGATCTGGCCGGTATTGCACATTGTCGAATTCATCGAGTAGGGAAAATCTGCAGTGCCGCTCTGCGACCTTGAACAGGTTATTAAAATGGAATAAAAGCAATAACTTCCCACGGATATCTCCGTGATTCTGTCCACAACGCATGGATTCGAAAGCCGGATATATCCGTGCTTCGTCCCCAAAGTGTCAATGTTTTATAATCTTTATGTTAATTTATCATAAAAATTCTGTGCCCCCGAAAATCAATTAAAGGGGCAAAAAAAAGCCCTGGATTTTTTTTTTTTTTTTTTAACCCTGCCATGAATGCATGAAAGGGGGGGGGGAATAGTTTCTTATTATTGATTACCAATAACGGCATTCGGTTGGCCACAAATCGGTTAAAGGTCCCCTATTTTGCTATTCCTTTCACTATTTGGGCAATTTGACACAATTCCTGTGAGTCTATAGAACACATCTGTAAGTTTTTTTTTTTCAAAAAAAATCATTGTTTTGTAGTTCTAATCAAGTACTTTCGAGCAGCATTTTCTGCATTCAAGATTCCAAGCTGTTTTTGGATGGGCTCCGCCCATACTAGCAATGCGCTTTGAGTGACAATTCACCCACACAGCGTGATCCATACGAGAGAACGAGCGAGAGAGATCGCTCCGTGAGTGTGTGTGAGTGGCTTGACTCGTGATTGTGTGTAAATGCAGGTGGAGATAGAGACGGATAGAGGGAGAGATCACTACACGAGCGTGCATGTGCGCGTGTGTGAGCAGCTCGACTCACGATTGTGTGTAAATGCAGGGGAGACAGAGAGCCTCTCCGTCTCTCCCTCTACCCCCCCCCCCCTCCCTCTCTTTAGAGGAAGTGTCAGTGAAACCGCTTCCGCATTATTCCCAATGCTCCGTTGTTGAGCAAATTGTTGATTGTGGGCGGTGGCTTCAACCAGAGGGGGCTTAGATATGCAGATCAGGTCCTTGCCACGTAGGATAGCGAGTCAAATCAGAATGGCTTAGTTCACTGGGGGAGGATCTTGTCTCATCTGAATTAGAGCAATCCGCCAAAATGAGAATCTGAGACAGACATTGTTGATACAACCCCACATTGGTAGAAAACAATGCTAAAGTATATAGAGAGGTTGGTCATGCTGGTAGAGGATCATCAGTATATATAGAGGTTGGTCATGCTGACATGGTAGAGGAGGATCACCAGTATATGGCTGACATGGTAGAGGAGGATCAACAGTATATGGAGAGGTTGGTCATGCTGACATGGTAGAGGAGGACCATCTGTATATAGAGAGGTTGGTCATGCTGGTAGAGGAGGATCATCAGTATATAGAGGTTGGTCATGCTGGTAGAGGAGGATCATCAGTATATGGAGGTTGGTCATGCTGAAAGAGGAGGATCACCAGTATATAGAGAGGTTGGTCATGCTGGTAGAGGAGGATCATCAGTATATGGAGAGGTTGGTCATGCTGACATGGTAGAGGAGGATCATCGGTATATAGAGGTTGGTCATGCTGACATGCTAGAGGAGGATCATCATCAGTATATGGAGAGGTTGGTCATGCTGGTAGAGGAGGATCATCATTGTTTGTCTTGGCAAAAAAAACATCGGGAGAGCCAAGTGCATGAGGCGAGAGGGGGTAATGCATGAATTCTTGGAGGTTGATGGGCATATCCAGATCCAAAGTAGACCTTGAACGCCTGCCTCATCCCACATGTACAGCAAGTCAACTTCAGAGTTGCCTGCTACAAAAGAGCAGACCAGCCAATATTTGAGAGGCACAAACCCTATGATCAGGATATGGGCTGGGAGAAGATGATGGATGAGGGGGTATTAGAGCCTGTCTGGACGGTTGGACCCATCCTCCCTCCTTCTCTTGTTGTGGTACTGGCCCAGAAAGCGGAGTCAGAAGAGCAAGAAGCTCTTAATAAGGAGGCAGATTATGCAAAGCGTAACGTAAAAGGATGGAGTACGAGTGTGATGAGGAGGAGGAAGAGATGGAGATTGGAAAAATAGACTTTGACAATCTCTTTGGCGATGATGATCATGATTATAATTAGTAGTTTAGGTTTGAATGTTGTGCCAACAGAGAAGATGTACTGTAATAGTACTTTTTTTGAACCTTAACTCATTGACTGCCAGGGATTAGCCATGGCCCTGTGGTAGCATTGCCACGCTTTAAAAGATAGGACTGCATCACCTTGTTTGTAGAGCTATAACTATATTCTATATTATAGCTATGGATACAAGACTATGGCCCATTTGACATCACCTATCTATCGTTCAATATGTGAAAAAGAATAAATGTTTCCATCCATACATTCCCGTGTTATACCATGGTGAATATAAGTATGGTTTTAGAGCAGGGGCGGCTACGTGGCATAGTGGGCAAGGCGCTCGCCACGAATGACGGAGACGCTGGGCTTGCCTGTTCGAGCCCAGCGCTCCACATTGCTTTCAGTTTAGCTGGTCGTTCATACTAATACACATTGGCCGTATTAGGGGGTGGGAAACTGATGGGTGGGATCGGGCGTTGTGCACAGCGACTCCTACAGGTCGGTTGGTGCGCCTGCGCAGTAGAATCAGGAAGTGTCGAGGGACAGCGTGAGCCTCCCACGCGTTACTCCTCGCCACTGAGAGATCGAGCTGCGCAGGTGAAAAGATGCGACTGCTGTTACCTCAAGTACCGGAGGGGACTTGTGCTATGTATGACTTAGTCCACATTGCAGCCGGCTTGTGGGAGGCAAGAAACAGCGTTCGTGACAGGGGAGGGTTGAATTGGATGATACGAAATTGGGATTGGAGAAAATATAGAAAATGGGAGAAAAAGTGGATCAAAAAAAAAAATGGTTTTAGAGCGGTCTAGGGTAATTCATGAAATGCGGAGTTATAGCCCTACATGTCAATTCCACTAGACGTTGCCATTTCTTGCATGTATACTAGGGGTGTAAAGGTACACAGAGGTCACGGTTCGGTACAACAGAAAAATAATATTTATAATAATTATTATTAACCCTTTATTCGCCAAGGACGAGTTTCCACGTCATTCTCCGCCATGCGTAATCTGCCAATGACGCCGTAAGGCGTCTTTGAGATCAATATTTAAAAAATCTGTGATGGCAATCATATTTTACCCACGGAGTCTTGAGATCCCCTGTTGATCTCCTCTCAACTCTCCAACGGTTCAAGAGCGCCATTATACTACATAAATGATTTAACGTCGGCCACGGACTTATAACCCCCCCCCCCCCTCCGGTCACCAGCAGATGATGAGGCATGACGCTTAGGACCTTGCACAATTGAAAGTTTTAATATGACGTCAATCGGTATCAAACTACATTTGATGATGTAATATTATGTATTTAGGGCTATAAATCACGTTCTGCAGAAAGCTGCAGAAAACGATAAAAACATACTTATACTTTAGACCGTATTTTAGTATAAATATATGAATGAAAAAGTATAACGTTGCTACACCCTGAACAATAGATATAGGACGTTGAATGGGCCATAGTAATGTCAATTGAGCAACACAATTTAAAAGGTTATAGCCCTGCAAAGGGGAACTTCTCCATGTTAAATAGGGCTGGCGAGGGATGGTAAATTATTCATTTAACCCCGGCGATCAAAGTGTTAACTTTCACCAATCTTCACTTAAAAAAATATATATAATAATATATAATATAAAAGGTTACTCTTGATCAAACAAAGATGAATGTCCCTATTGGGATTAATAGTGCAATAACTTGCTTTTTCACCAAACTTCACTTAAAACAAATAAAAGGTGCCTCTTGATCATCAAACAAGAATGAATTTCCCTATTGGGATTAATAAAATGCAAATCTAACTCTCACCAAACATCACTTTGTAAAATAAAAGGTGACCCCTAAAAAAATATATATATATATATTTTTTTTTTTTCTCAAAATCGTCCCAAATCATTAAATCGAATTAATCGATAATATCGATTAATCGCCCAGCCCTACATGATGCATTGTCTAACTGGCTAGCTCCTGATAGCTCCTGATATCAACAAATGCGCATTTCAGTTTAAGAATGATAGGGATGCCCCGTGCCGATCGATCGGCCAGCATGAGACCTCCGTTAGCTAACGTTAGCTCACTGTTTTAACGAAATGACCCAGTAAACTAAATAGTTCACTTTATTTTAATACATGATGCATTGTCTAACATCATCTAGCCGGCTAGCAAGTAGCTACAGATATCAATGTCTTATAACATAATTGACATTATTCGTTTTTGCAGCTGAACATTGGCTAATTAGCTATCATGCTTCATAAAAACACTGCGAAGATGGCAATGCTGAATGTGATTTGACCAAAGCAGAGTATACACAGACAGTGGAGCTGTTTGCAGATAGCGAGCATTTTGACTTGTTGCGTGGTGGCGATGTCTCTCAGATAATACAACTACAAGTATAATTATATAATATATATATTTTTTCTTTTAAGATTTATTTTTTTAGCGTTTATCGCTTTTTACTACTGGGCAGTCCAGGAGAGAGCGAGAGCGAGAGCGAGAGCGAGAGCGAGAGCGAGAGCGAGAGAGAGAGAGGGAGACAAGACATTCGGCAAATGACGCTGGGTCCGGAAGCCGAACCCGGGTCGGCCGTGCCGCGACGCAGCGCGTTACATGGCCACTTGGGCGCCATAATATATATATTTTATAAAAAAAAAAAAATTAAATTATATATTATTATTATTATTATTTTATACCAAAAAACGATCTGTATCGGCCAATATGGCTCATAGACGATCGGTGATCGGTATCGGTGGCAAAAAAAACGTGATCGGGGCAGCCCTAAAGGAAAGGGGGGGGGGACGGGTTATATTGACAAGGCTTAACAGAGGTTCAAAGATAACCATTTGTTTCTTTATATCGCTTTATCCATTGGGGCTGCTCCTGTTTCCAACTCTGTGTTCACAATGACATCCTGGTGTGACATCATCAACTACGGCAATTTTTCACTTTGTGCCGCTTGATTTGATTGTATTTCATGAAAAAAGTGTTTTTCAGAGATGGAAGTAACTTGAGAAAAGGTTTTGCATTTTTCTATTGCAGTTTTGTATTTTTTTTTTTATATATTATTTTTTAAACAAACACATAAACAAACATGACAACACACGATAAGATATACAAGCATTAATTGTCAGAGCACATCCAATGAAATCACATTTTAGTTAATTGTCTTATATAAGATATACCCCTAATACCTGTTATCTAAAAACCTACACACATATGCTCCAGCTCGAACCCCCCCCTCCCGGACCCCACCTTGGGTAGTACTAGTACCTCCATTATCCCTCGCACCTAACCAGACACTACCATTATAAGCTAGCTTTTATTCTCTCCACCACTTCTAACCACATTGACATTTTGGATTCATTGAGACCCAGAATTCTTGCTGTAGATATTTCTTGATAAATCACATCGAGATATGTAAGAAACCAAACTTTCCGGCACATTTCTTCCGGTTGAAACCAGCGTGATGCGATCAGCTTTTTAGCTACTGTGATACCCGATAAAACCAATCTTTTTAGCTGTGGATTTACTGCAAACTCAAAAACATCATTCAATAGTAATACTGAGGGGTGTACAGGTATATTCCAAGATACGAGTTTTGATAATTGTTGGGTCACATCTTTCCAGAATGTCTTAACTGGTGGGCAGTCCGAATACATGTGCATAAATGTCCCTTCGTCCCCATTTGTACATTGGGAGCATTTGGAGTCATGTTTAAGACCCATTCTGCACAGTCTTATAGGAGTCAAGTATGTCCTGTGAATATAGTTAAGATTGATTTGTTGATGGTCCGGGTTCCTTGATGTAAGTCGGACATTTGCCCAGGCTCCTTGCCAATCAAAGTCATTTTCCAGGTCTGGTATATCCCTCCTCCAGGCAGAGTCTAGTTGGAGGGTTTCATACGAGGACGTTAGTAATTGATGATAAAAATCTGAAACAAAACCTCTCGATGTCTCTTTCATAGAAATGTTTGTGGTATCTGTGGTGTTCAATTGGTATGTCTAATGGAACACCGTGAGACTTCAAACATAGCTGTAACTGTATGTAAAAAAGCCATGTGGACTTGGTGAGATTACATTTTTTGCGTATTTCTTTATAACTACAAAAACCCTGTTTGTTAAAAACATCCCCTAATGTGTATGCCTTGCTCTTCCCATATAGGGAATCTTATAGGTCGTTTTTCAATTAAGAGTGCATTGTTATTGAATAAGGGAGTATGATTGTGCCATTTATGTGGGTTAGGATTTTTTTTTTGTGTTTCACGCCATATCCGGATCGCATGAGTAATTATGGGGCCAAATTTTCGTTCACAGTGCTTGATTGGTAGTTTAGTGTATGCTATGTCCTTCAGTCTATGTGGGGCTACTATGTTTTCTTCTAATTTTCTCCAGGATACTAATGCTTGGGGGTCAAACCATGTTGTCAATGGTCTTAATGTGTACGCCTTAAAATATTGGAAAAAATCTGGAAATGCCATGCCACCATCTGCTTTATTTCTCTGTGCGGTGGATCTTTTTATACGTGGTGGTTTGTTATTCCAAATAAATTTGTATGTGGAGGAGTGTAATCTTTTCCAGTAACCCTCTGGAGGGGGTAACGGTAGCATTGAACTGAAGAAGTTGATTCTAGGTAGTACATCCATCTTAACTATTGATATCCGTGCTTGTACTGTGTTTTTAAGTTTTGCCCACCTATCAAGGTCGTCTTTGATTTTGTTTTGGATTTTTGTGTAATTGTGCTTCACCGTTTGTCTTATGGTGGGGAATATTTCCACTCCCAAGCATCTAAAATGTTTTACCATCGGTATCTCTCCTGGGAGGGTTATATCTTTTTTTGCAGGGGTGTTAAGTGGAAGGAAAGCCGACTTCGGCCAATTTATCTTAAATCCCGATAAATCACCAAAGTTCTCAATCAACTTGAGCAGATGAGGCAATGTGGTGTTGGGGTTTTGCATGAACAATATTACGTCGTCCGCATATAAACTAATTTTATGTTGTGTGCCCTTGATTACGATTGGTTCTATGGATTGGGATTGTCTTATATATTGTGCTAAAGGCTCTAATGATAGATTGAATAGTCCGGGACTAAGAGGGCAACCCTGTCTGGCTGAGCGTGATACCGGAAAGATTTTAGAGATGATTGTACCTGTTGTAATCATGGCCGATGGGTCTTTGTATAATACTTTAATCATATCAATGAATCCTTTTCCTAACCCCATCCTTTCTAATACTGCCCATAGATACGACCATTCCAGCCTGTCAAAGGCTTTCATAGCATCCAGGGACAGCATCGCCTTAGCAGGGTTCCCACGCTTGCCTTGAATTTCTTTTCCATACTACCTCCTGATTTTCCAGGTACCATATTAAGTGATGATCTATAGGCCCCTGAAGTTTTCCGCCCCCATCCGCGCCCCCCCTCCCCTCACACACACAACCCCCTAGGACACCTGACTACTTACTTGATTTAAAAGATGTACCAGTCAAGTCTACATTGTAAATGCTTAGAGATTATGTCTTATTGATAATATCAATGCATGAAATAATGCAACAAGCTGTAGATGAACAACAATTTATTGAACTGGAACACATGAGCACTGGGATTGATATATGTTCTCTCTTCCACTCCTCTCCTATCTCATCCTGTCCTCCTCTCCACACCTCCCCTCGTGTCCGCTCCTGTCTTCTTTTCCTACTCTTCTCAACTCCTCGTAATCATAATCGAAATTAATCGTTGTGAGGTTGCATCGTTTCACCCCTACTACTCTTACTCTGTAAAAGCGTTTGTAAAAGCTTTTGTAAATCAAACTGGTTATCATTATGAGAGCTAACCAGGGGCGGATTTAGGATTATAGGAGATCCGGGGCTTAGCCCAGATAGGTGCCTGTCTTTTTATTTATTTTTTATTTTTATTTTCTAATTCTTTCTTTTTTTTTGCAGGCAAGCGGCAGATTTTTTTTGAATTTAATTAACCTGTACGTGCAATTTCCTGCAATATAGAGCCTTCAATCTTGACCAATAAAGCTGCTTTTTTCACTATAAAACTCAGTTAACCATAACGTAGTTATGGTTAGATTTATATATTGGGGGGGGGGTATATCATATTTTTCATATGATCAAAAAGTGGTGGAGCAAGAGCATACCTTTGCTCCCCCAAGTTCAATAGTGGGAGAGCAGAGATGCTCCGAATGCTCTTATGGCCAGGCGTCTATGATTCACTGATACAAAGTAAAATAGTGCAGTGCAATAAAATAGTTAGTAAAATAGAATAAAATAATGCAATAGTGCATTGCAATAAAATAGTTATCGTATTTTTTCGGGAGGCCGGTAAGGAGTGCATTACAGTAGTCGAGTTGGCTTGAAATAAAGGCATGGATCTGGTTTTCAGCGTCCTTTTGATTTATAAATGGCCATACTTTAGCTATGTTTCTAAGGTGGAAGAATTAAGTTTTTGTCAACTTGTTGATTGTGATTTAAAGCTTAGGTCTGAGTCTACCATGACACCAAGACTTAACTCACTCAAATACAGTTAGCAGCTGGATAGACCACAAATGGAAATTAGCTTCTGCTAAATCTGGTGCAAACATATTTTCATGTAACAATGATGAATTGCCAGAAAAAAGAAAAAAAATATTTTTTTTAAAATAGATTCAGGGCTTGAGCCCAAGTAGCCACCACCTAGCCCCGCCACTGGAGCTAACGTTGGCTAGCTACTGTACCTGGTGCTGGCTAACTGGCTCGTTATGAGAGCTAACGTTGGCTAGCTACTGTACCTGGAGCTGGCTAACTGGCTCGTTATGAGAGCTAACGTTGGCTAGCTACTGTACCTGGAGCTGGCTAACTGCCTCGTTATGAGAGCTAACGTTGGTAGCTACTGTACCTGGCGCTGGCTAACTGGCTCGTTATGAGAGCTAACGTTGGCTAGATACTGTACCTGGCGCTGGCTAACTGGCTCGTTATGAGAGCTAACGTTGGCTAGCTACTGTACCTGGCGCTGGCTAACTGGCTCGTTATGAGAGCTAACGTTGGCTAGCTAGTTAGCAAGATTGCACTGCTTACTAACTAACGTTGATAAACCCAGGTTTACCACACAGTTAAAACACAGCTACTTACATTTGAGGATAAACTTGCATAAGAAGTTTCACTCAAGTTTCACTGTAGATGCCAAGGCTCCATTGGCTCACCAAGCTGCCTGCATCAAATTCCAACATCCAATATACCATATAGGATGCCAAGAGCATGCTCTACAACATGGGATCATCCATTTCTATCTACAGTAAAAGCTGTTCACGTGTAAAGGGTTTTTATAAACTCATGTTAATTCTGTGCTCAATAGTTACATTTTATTACACATCATCCAATAAAATTTTCCATGACAACTGTTTCTATTTCCATGTAATTGGTCACTTTTGCTCAGTTTCCATGCCTTTCCATACCTGGAAAATGAATCCCATGAATCCCATGTTTTCCATGTTTTCCAGGTCCGTGGGAACCCTGCTTAGGTATGGTGTCATCCTTGTCGGCATCTAGTACGTGCAGTATTCGTCTTGTTATCAGTGATCAGGCGGCCTCTTATGAAGCCAGTTTGGTCCGGGTGAACTAAAGACGTCATATGCTTTTGTAATCTGATGGCTAATACCTTAGAGTACAGTTTGATATCGGTTCCGAGGAGGCTTAAAGGTCTATAACTACCGCACTCGTTGGGGTCTTTGTCTTTTTTAAGGAGGACTGTTATGAGTGCAATATTGTCATTCTTATGGAAGTTCCCCTCCTTGACTGAGTATAAGATCATATTTAGTAATAAGGGTCCAATTATGTCCCAACAAGAAAGGTACATTTCTGATGGGATACAGTCTCTTCCAGGAGCCTTACCACTTTGCATTTCGGATATGGCCTTCTTGAGTTCCTCTAGTGTGATCGGTGTTTCTAACTGTTTAGCGTCATCCTCTGAAAGTTTAGGGAGAATAATTTGATTAAGATATGTGTCCATTTTGTTTTGATCGAAGGTCGTTTCTGATTTATATAAGTCGGAGTAGAATTCTTTGAATGTATCGTTTATTTTTACAGGGTCTGTTTCAAGTACTTGTTGTGCTCTAATGGTAGTTATATCTGCAAATTTTGCATTAATTCTTAATCGCATGGCTAATAGGTGACTAGGTTTAGAACCTTGGGAGTACTGCTGTTGTCTTGTGCTGCGTATTTGTATTTCAGATTGTTGTCTGTATATGGCATTGATCTCTATTTTTAGTACGTTAACTTGATTCTCTAGTCAAGTTGAGTCGTTGTATTTTAGAGAATTAAATAACTATTGCAGTTTTGCACAATAAATGTTCTTAAAGGAAAACTCCAACATTTTGGGAAATTAGCTTATTTAACATCTTCCCTTGAGTTAGACAAGAAGATACATACCTTTTTTGTCTCTGTGCATGCATTAGGTGTACTCCTGCATTAGGTGTATTTACCACGTGGAGAAATAAAAAATAATTGAATTCGACAATTACGTTTTCTAAGCAAATATACTATTTTGCCTAACCACTCGTCTCTGGGCGCAGTCAGTGATTTCAACGTGTCGCCGTGTTTGTTGACACTCATTCATTCAAAGGATCCGAATCGATTGAAGTTTATAGATACCATGACTTAAAATCCTCTTACCTTGACGATTAAAAGCCTCCCCAATTTAGAAAACAGTATTCCAATGGCTGGTCTTGATAGGCTGGTAGCTAACGGAGCTAAACCAACAAACAGACCTTTAGGTTAGTTGTAACGTTAGTTTAGGTTCGTGTTAACGTTAGATAATGTACAAAATAAACGTATTCCGCTGCTATAGACGTCGCTCTTTTATTTTGAAACCCCCCAGAAAGGAAGTCATTGCTCTCGTTATTTACTTTAGTGTCCGCCCGGTTCTGTGTTTGTTGGTTAGCTCCGTTAGCTAGCAGCCTATCAAGACCAGCCATTGGAATACTGTTTTCTAAATTGGGGAGGCTTTTAATAGTCAAGGTAAGAGGATTTTAAGTCATGGTAGGGCTGGGCGATATGGCAAAAAATCATATCGAGATAACGATATGATGTTATCATATCACTCGATATAGATAATTATCGAAATTGTTATAAGTTAAAAAAAATTATAATCATTTAAACAACAGATGTATGTTTATTTTGCAGCAATTCTTTGTCGTTGCCGCCATCTTTAGTGTTACATCCCCTCACACCAGTTCTCAGGCTGCAGCTGGTTATTTTTTTTTATTATCTTTCTTCCCCTCCTTTTTCCCGATTTTTTTCTCCCATCCCACCCTTCCTGGTTGTTGCGTACTTTCCCCTACTGTTGGTCCGGGAGACCGGAGACTGTCACATGCTTTCCTCCGACGCATGTGCAGCTTGGGGCAGGCCAACCTGGCCGCGCAGGTTCTCACCGGGGAGAGTGTAGCGTGTGGGAGGCCACACTATCTCTCCTCAGATCCAACCCTCGCTGAGCAGGCGCCCCGACCGAACTGTAGGGGTCGCTGTCCCCAACGCCCAGGACCCACCCTTCAGCTTTCCCACCCCCTGATACAGCCAATTGTATCAGTGTGAGAGGCCAGCCAAGCTGATAGCAACGCCGGGAGCTGGATTCGAACAGGCGAATCCTAGTGTCTCCCGGTGTTGGTGACGAACGTAATCTCCGTGCGCCACCTGCCCCCCCAGGCTGCAGCTGGTTTAAAAGCTAAAGTAAACCGGCTTCTCTGCTGGCTGTGGCTCCAGGGGAGTTGAACAGTTCTGGCTCTGCTAGTTTCTTTTCTATCTTTTGGCGCTTTTTTGGTGGACAAACCACTGGAGTCTAGCTCTGCTAACACACATAGCCTACTGCAGGGCTATTCAACTGGCGGCCCGCGGGATTCTGACCGGCCCGCCAAAGATTACATGATAATGATAATAAAAAAATAAAAAATAAATTTACTTTTTTCTTTTCATGTCAACGTTAACACGCACAATTGAGCCAAAAGTCACTCAATTAATGACAGATTTCATTGATAAATTGAGGGAAAACTTTGCAAGTCGATTTGATGAATTTGACATGTCCAGAGAATTGATGCATTTTGTGAGCAACACCCATTTGCCAATGTAGCTGCTATTTCCACAAAAGGACAAAAGTTCCTTGCATCACTTCACATTGATGAAGGTCTCCTGCAACTTGAAATAATTGACATGCAAGCATCATCTGCTCTGAAGCAGGCACTTGAGAATGAATCCACCACAACATTTTGGATAAAGTGTATTCATGTCAAGACATTCCCCAAAATAAAAACGCTGGCAATATCTGTGCTAACAATGTTTGGCTCAACATACACCTGTGAATCCAGTTTCTCTCACATGAATGCCATTAAAACAAGCAACCATGCCTCCTTGACAAATGAGCATTTGCATCACTGTTTGCGGGTAGCCCTCACTTCCTATGAACCCTCTTTCTCTGCCATTGCCCAGTCAAAGAAGTGCAATCGCTCTCATTAGATGTGTGTATGTAGGCTAGGCCTGTCTGCCCCCCACCCCCCTGATGTTTGAGAGTTAAGAGTCGACAATAAGTGCTAATAAGATGCTGTGATTTGCTGTTGTTGCACAGAAATTAAGCACTTTTTCATAAGCTCAGCTGCACTATAAATGTGTTTTTTTGTTCAAGTGTTGATGTTAGAATGTTCAGATGCACAGGAGATGTTGCAGTTGTTGCACAGTCATAAATGAAGCACTTTTTGCAGGAGATGTTGCAGATGTGGCACATAAATGAAGCACTTTTTTTGAAAAGTATACTACTTTTGCAATGTAGTTAAAGGGGAACTATCTTATAAATTGCCTTTTTCAGTGTTTAGCATTGTTTCCTAGCTATGTGGACTTATATTAATATGATCTATGTCTCTAATTCTCATATTGGCGCATTCTTCCAATTCTCCTCTCACAATATTCACCCTCACTGAACTGAGTCATCTGAAAATGTGCTGATTTGTGATGTCAGAGAGACACCGCTGCATGATAATCAGCTGAGTTTCCACACAGTTCCCACTGTGGTTGGAGCCCATGAGGCTCAAAACGGCTTAAGATCTTGAGGTAGAAAAATGCTGTTTTTGAGTACTTGATTAGAAATACAAAACAATGAATTAAAAAAAAATTACAGAGGTGTTCCATAAACCCACAGGAATTGTGTAAAAGTGCCCAAATAGTGAAAGAAATAGTAAAATAGTTCCCCTTTAAATAAAAGTTGTGAAAATGTGGTTGCGTGTTGTGTCAAGTGTATATTATATTCATAGCACAGGGAGGCGCCGTGGCAGTCCGGCCCCTGGCCCCTTGGGTTTCTGACAATGTGGCCCCCTGAACAATTTAGTTGAATAGCCCTGGCCTACTGTGTACAGACAGTTTCAAACTGTATTTTAAATTAGAAAGCAAACAAAATAAATGGACAAGAGAAAAAGAAATCTCAATTTGGTCAGTATTGTCATTTGGACAAGCAAAGCCATTACTTTAAGGTGCAGGCAAGAAAGACAAGTCTGTCCACTGTCTCTGGTTTTAAAACTGCCCTGTTGCATGTCACAAAAAAAAATTAAATCGATTAAAATATATCGCAATATTTATCGTTATATCGCCCAGCCCTAAGTCATGGTATCCATAAACTTCAATCGGTTCGGATCCTTTGAATTAATGAGAATGTCAACAAACACGGCGACACACTGACTGCGCCCAGAGTGGTTAGGCAAAAAATAGTTCCGAGTATATTTGCTTAGAAAACGTAATTGTCGAATTCAATTATTTTTTATTTCTCCACGTGGTAAATACACGGGTCACAACATGTTTACAGGAACGTTTTGGAGTTGTATTTGGAGTGTATTTCGTGACTGTAGGGCACTGTAGGGAACGTCAGGCTACAACTCTGACCCACTTCCAGGGATGAAGCTAAGCTACGCTAACGGAGCGGCTGTTCCCTAAGCCTAATGCATGCAGAGACAAAAAAGGTATGCATCTTCTTGTCTAACTCCAGGGAAGATGTTAAATAAGCTAATTTCCCAAAATGTTGGAGTTTTCCTTTAAAATACCTACTATGTTAAATATGTCCTAGTAATACAAGAGTACAGTAATAGCTGCCATACCAGTGTTTTACCCCTTCAGAAGCATTTATATAGACATTTTAAGATAAATGAGTATAACGTGATATATACCGTTACAGTCTATGCTTCAAATTATACTGTGATATAAATTTTAGACCATACCGTCCAGCCCTATCCTAGATATTGTAAAACTTCTAGATATCGAATAATGAATAGACACATGTAGGGCTGTCTTAAATACTTCGAAGTTTATATAAAAAAATAAAAATAAAAAAAATTGTCTGCAAAATCTTGCTCCTCCATTCCAATGAAACAAAGGTAAGCAGCGCCTTCCCACCTCCATTCCAATGAAACGAAAGTAAGCGGCGCCTCGACTCCACCTCTCTACAACAAGCACGTGGAGATTATCTGTGTTGAAAACAACAAGGACATGTGCAGCAGACATGTCGACGAAGAAGCGAAGCAATGCCGTTTGTTATTTAAGACTATGTCGGACAGATTTGTGTTCATTGTGCTGCTTTTTGAAAGTGTCCCGACCCATATAAAAATGTCTTAATAAAACGTGCTTAACACTATGTGGACCGTCCACGTATATATACGGGTTTCGGTGCCATGCATTGTGGACCAGAGCCACGTATATAGCCGTGGCAAGTTGTTATTGTTTTATTCCATATTTATAACGCTATTAACGTCCGCAATCGAGATGCATGACCTACCCACATATTTGATTTTCGAAACATGCAATACCGGCCAGATCCGCTTAGGGGCGCCATCGCTCCACTGCAGTATCATTGAGGGGATTTAAAAAAAAAATACAGTCTGTGGGCGGATCATATGAGCCTCGATTCCAAACGAAGACCCTCCATCTTTGATCACGTTACCGAACGCATATTTCAGCCTGGAATAATGGAATTTATGATTAGCCAATGGACATATCGATCTACCAGAATCCGATGACTAATGAAGAAATGCTGCCGGCGATCACATGGCCTGACGGTAGGATACTATTCCCCCAAATTACAGCTGGATTGGACATTGTTTTAAAACATAACGTGATAGATCACTGACATTGGCTACCTGAACACACACTCTATTGCTAATCAATAATACTAATCGGCGTTCCCCGCCGCCCCCATTTCATCCATAGATGCTCTGTAATAGTCCGGATGCTACGCAGTTTGTTTTATTTCATTCGTATATATACAGCAGACATGGCGTTTGATATAACGGCGCCAACGTTTTAGCCTATTATCTAGCTTCCTGAAAAAAAGAGACGAAAAGCGGGATAAACCTTATATTCACGACGCTATAAAATGACAACCAACCGATGGATTTTTATTTTCTTTAAGCCATTATGAAGGCACGGTTTATGCACTCAAGTGACAATGAGAATGGACAGATAGCAATACTATAAATTATATATATAGCTCTTAGAAAGTACATCGGTTTGTAAACAAACCTCTGTCCTCTGAGGCATAAATCGCCGGAAGAGTGTGGTCGCCAAAGTGTTAATTAAGTCGAATTCTGCCTTTGTCTCTATCAACTACATATAAATATTTATATAATTGTTTGCTTGATAGACCAGGGGTTCCCAAACTTTTCAGGCCGCGACCCAAAAATAACGGGGTCCGAGAGCCGCGACCCCCACTATTATAGGAGGTAAAAAAAAAACTATTTTTTTTTTTATAAATGGAAATGTATGGTTGAAACATGCACACGTTCAAACGCACACACACTAATAAGCATTGGAGGCTTTTAACCAGGGCCGGACTGGGGAAATCATTCAGGCCAGGAAATATAGTGCAAAATATATCCCCAGTCAGGCCACTTTTTAAGCAGGGGGTCTGGGGGTCCCCCACCAGGACATTTCTTGTTACAAAGACTTCATTTCCTGCATTCTGGTGCAGGCATTTTTTTATTTGTACCCTTTAAATGCCAGTGTTTGTGATGGCATCACAAATTGTTAAAAAACAGGCTAGCATATGTATGATTAGCAACAACACTGATTTTGATGGATTTTCAGTTTTTTTGTAATGTCAGATTGAAAATACAATCTTTTATTCAACTTCAGCCCTGATCATAACACCACATATTAATTTTATAATTCTAACCCTTTAAATGCCAGTGTGTGTGATGGCATATATTTGCAATATATCAAATGTAGATTTTTCTGGGGGGGGATTATTACAGGCTAGCATGTGGCAATGATTAGCAACAACAGTTTTTTGTAAGGGTCCCGCCCCCACCAATCACATGCGGCTCCTTGTGTGTGTGTGAGAGCAAGAGAGAGAGAGAGAGATAGCTCTCCAACTTGTGTGAGTTGCAGTGATCTCCTGATTGTTCCCCACCTAGGTTATCTAACTATTGCGCTGCTGCAACTAGAAACACTGTCATGGCCTGCTTCTAAGTTCAGTGGCCTGACTCAGGGGCCTGCGATCAGTATAAGACGATATCATACGACCATTTAATACAATCAGTTACATTTACAGTATGTCAACTCACCAGTCTGTGTCAAAATGACGATAGGTTACAGGAAATCCAAAATATTTCCACACTGCCAATTTATTGCCGAGAGGAGAGTAAATATGCTCATTGTCTTTTTCTTCGCTAGCACCGTTTGAATGTTTATGAAGGAGATGCACTTGGGACGGAAATGGTGACACAAACTTGCCATGAGGATTTCAAAGTAAAGGTGATGATATGGTTCTATGTTTTCACTATCAATGATCACAATGTATCGATCGAGATCGATGGATCATTACACCCCTACAAATTAAATGTCACTTTTGCAATCTATGAACTCAAACGGTTCGGGAGCTTGGCACATTTTGTTACCATAGAAAGTTTAGAAACTACAGAAAACCTTCACCAAAGCATAAATGATAAGTCAAGCAACACTTTAATTTCTGTCGAGCGACAGTTGACCCAATATCCGATACCTGTATGGGTGCATCCCTAGTCTAAATATAAAGAATTACATGAGACTGCTTGTCTACTGATTTCACTCAGGCCTCTTGATGTCATTCGTCAGTGTCGTGATTATTACTAGGGGTGCACGATGTTGATTTTTTGACCCCGATACCGATAACTTTATGCTCCTCAAGGCCGATACCGATATTTATTGTATTATAATCTTTTTTTTTTTTTTATGTATATTCCTGTAGTTTTGACCCAACCAGATTTATCATGACATGAGCGTTACTACTATAAACAAAACAAAGCCAAGACAACAGTTTTGACTGATAAAGTGACTATATTTATTTTTACAAATAAATATAATTTGAATCAGAAAATTCACAATCCGTCAATAACTTATAATACATCCAACCTAACAAGTCACCTGCAACATCACCACCGCTACGATGGTGTGTTAAAAGCCTACGACGACGCACAAGCAGCTAAAGCTGCTGTGAATCCAAAGCCAGCTACAAAGGAACCCGCGGCGCTTGTACCTATTGAGGAGGCGTTTGCTAAATTAAAGAAGTTTGACAGAAATGACCCAAGGGCTCAAGCCACTAGCTTTTAAGCAGTGCTTGGTGGTGCAAATTAACCTGGCTACTACGGAGCAATAAGTGACTGCGTATTCAACCAAGGGTTGCATCACAGTCATGAAAGGGGCTAGATTTGCAGCAGCTTTCGCTGCTCGCGCGTCGTCATAGGCTTTTAACACAATAACACACCATCGTAGCGGTGGTGATGTTGCAGGTGACTTGTTAGGTTGGATGTATTATAAGTTGTTGCCCTTTTCCCTCCTCATGGAACTTCTGCATTGCATTTGTTACAAATAGCAAGCGAACTTTTTTCCCCACACTACTGACGCCATCTTTGTTTACATCCGCGCTGCTTAAGAAACTTACGTGGCTACGTCACAGCCAAGAAAGGGAGCGCTGGATTTGTGTAAAACGACCTCTTCCTAAACCACACGCCATCAGTCGTACCACAGTACTGGCAAAACGGGAGGAGCCTACAGTAAAAACAAACGCCCTTCATCCCAATTCACCCACACGGCATTTTTTACCAAAAAATATATTATATTATCGGAGCTATCAATAACGTTATCGGGTTTATCGGGATGACGTCATAATTGCTGATATCGGCCCGATAATTATCGTGCATCCCTAATTATTACACAAGTTAACTGCCACAGATTTTGTGAATGTCCGCTTATTAATGACTTTCAAACAGTTGTAATGAGGTGAAAAGTGAAACAAGGAAACTTTGCATCCCACAGAGCAATATGCATCTCTATCACATGGTGCAATTCACAATGATGCTAACAGCACAGAGGGGCATTTCACTTGTCTGAACTCAGGACTGCCATGTTTTTTTTTTTTTTTTTTATCTTTTTCCCCCTCCTTTTTCCTCCGATTTTCTCCCATCCCAATGTTAGTCGTTATGCCAATTCCCAATCCCCTTCCTGGTCGCTGTGGACTTACCCCCCACAGTCGGTCTGGGAGAGTGGAGGCTACCACGTGCTTCCTCCGACACACGTCCAGCCAATCAACCGCTTCTTTTCACCTGGCAGCGCGGATTCTCACTGAGAGGGCGTAGCTATCCACTATCCCACTTAGATCCTATCCGCGCTTAGCAGGCGCCCCGACCGAACTGTAGGAGTCGCTGTTTACAACGACCCGGACCCACCCCGCCAGCTTCTCCCACCCTCTAATACTGCCAATTGTATTAGTGTGAACGGCCAGCCAAGCTGGTGACAACCCCGGAGCTGTGAGCTGGATTCGAACAGGCGAATCCAGCCGCTCCGGGGTTGGTGACGAACGCAATCTCCGTTACGCCACCTAGGACTGCCATGTTCTAATCTAATCCTCCTTGGACACCTGGGACTGAATGTGTGCACTACCCCAAGGAGGGAAGAGGACGAGGACATTCCGAGGGAAAGTGAGGTGTTAGTACCTGCTGGTGTAAAGCACGTGGCCCTGCGGCAAACTGGGAGGACAGCAAAAGAGAGGCAAGTGGTAAAAGTTGAGAACCAGAGAGAGAGAGAGATAGAGCAACAAGAATATACACACGTTTGACCAAAGCATTAAAGCAGAGGCAGCTTTGTCGGACACCTACGTGAAAGAGTAAGAATGGAGGTGGGGGGTCTCACATTCAGCAAAACACATCACAAGCTTAGACAGAAGAAAAAAGTGATCAAGAAAGAAAGAGCATGCAATGAATACCTGTCGTGGTTGTTGTGCAGAATTCATTTGTGGAGGTTGTGGGGTGGCAAAAACAAGAGAAGGGGGCTGTCCAGGGGGATATGTGGCCTGAGAGAGGGGTGGGAGATAAAAAAGATGTTAGCAGATGTCCTGTTACGTGTTAACCTGCTAGAGGTTGAGGCTGGATCCTATCATGACACTGGCTCTCACCTGTGTCAATCCAGGGGAAGGGGCGGGGTGAGGGACAGAGGTGGGTCCCGTCATAGGCTGCGGTGGTTTGTTCATTTCACGTGCTTCTGAGGTTCTGCATTAGGGTGGCGCCGACTTGCCAGCCTACCTGGGGAAAAGTGAAAGGTTGAATTAAAACACAATTAAACAGTCACCCTTATTGCAACTTAATAGTAATGGTATTTTATTCCATGGATAAAATCTTCACAATAAGTTAGTGACCTGTAAAACTTAAGCAAAAGAAGAAACAGAGAGAAAAATCCCAATTCTGATGACAGTGGCGTGGCAGCCCTTTTTTCCTTTTTATTTAATCACAGGTTTCATAGCTTGAACAAACCCATGTAGATCATCCGACAGACTGCATTATGTTTAAAGACTTAAAATTAAGTGTGTTAAGACATCCAACCAAGCAGCGAGGGTGTGGTCTACAGTCCCTCCCTCCTATGATAACAAGGATGACCCCTCCCATAGCCAGTCTCGTGCATATGGCACCCTTAGACACACTCTTAACAATATGACTGTCCCCTCTAGATTATTTGCTCACTCTCAGCTGGTTTCTTACTTGTGTGCTGCTAACCAGTATACAACTCAAAGCAATCATGGTTTAAAGTAGTGGCAGTTACTGGTTAGTACATCACTTCATAAAGGGCACAGCCACTACATTCCTTAACAATAGTTACAGACCCAGTATTAGCTCAACTCTCTATTGATCATAACAGATGGTCATGGTGACAATAAACTGTGCCATGAACCCCCTCCCCCCACACACACACACAGATACAGGGAGACAGGCAGCCTGATTACTTTTACCAACCGATTTCCACTTCCGCGTTCGCGTTCTGCGATCTGATTGGCCACTGACGTTTCTGGTCACGCCAATTGTGTGACGCCTGTTTCCATCACTGGTTAAGCTTAGGCACTCTTTCGAAGTTGGTTAAGGTTAGTTTGTCTTAGAGCAGGGCGATAGAACACCAGCCCTGATTCCAAACTCTAACCAACTTCGAAAGAGTCGCCTAAGCTTAACCAGTGATAAACTAGGCGGTAGGTAGTTTGCAGCTGTTCGAGGCGGAAATGGGCGCGTCACGCGATTGGGCGCACATGTCACATGACCAGAAACGTCAGTGGCCAATCAGATCGCACCAGAAACGTCAGTGGCCAATCAGATCGCAGAACTGGAAATCCGTTGATAAAAAAACTAGATGCAGACAGGCATGCTTATTCCTACACTACAGCACACTTAATCCCATTAAAAATGTAAAGATCTGACAAGTGTTTAGTGTTCACCTTCCAGCTGTTGGGTGACAACGACCACATCACTTGTGCTAATCCGGTTGAGTGTGAATTTAGGAAAATGGATACCTCAGGTCAAAGTTCATTTATTGTGTTACGAATGGCCTCCATACGTGTATGCTAACGCTAGCTAGATCTGGAAATAATCCATTCAAGTAGCATGATTAGGCCTACATTTATTTCAAATATACACTACTTTTTCTTGTACAACTTACTGAATTATTTCAGACTTGATGTGGGTGTGTCATCCAATACCACATCAAAATAGTGATGATGACTATCCATAGCAGACGTGTTCCACACCATCCACACCGGCTGACTCAGTAGCTTAGCTGCTGTGTGGACAGAGCATGAACCTAGTAGTAGTATGCTAATGCTGCTACCATATGGTCCTACCCTGCGGTGGTAGCAAGGTTGTGTGATATGCAATCATGACAGGATAACATTATTTAAAGTATCAGTTACTTGACGAACCCAGTCACAATGAAAGCCCATTTACAAAGTAAGAGATGGGGATGAATTGAAGTGTTATTTGCCCGCTCATTGCAGGCTAAGTTAGCTCATGCTGTAGCTAGCATTGAGTCTGCTACGTGTCGCGGTATAGTATGCTTGATGTTACATTAGCTAGCTTAACAGGTACGTGGCTGTGCTCGGGGCATATTTATTGATGGGTCGACATCTTCATTAAAAAGGGGGACAGAGATACTATGACATCAAATTAAACTGGCCTGCCCTATATAACGATAACCTATGTACAGTTTTATGACATGAATGACTGCCTTTAGTACACAGTCTGATCTTAACGAAGAGGTTTCAAGCTAGGGCCTAACTTAACTATACCGTTATAACCCCATTGGGGAAATGGCACACAGGATTACATTAGAGGGTTCGCTAACGTTACCTGGTGGCATTAATTCACACGTTGTTAATTAACTAACGAGATGTTTTAAAGTGGTATGTTTTGAGTTAACGTTAAGTTAACTGCTAACGTTGCTGTTATGCCCAATTAATCTAACGTTGGCTATACTTTACCCAACTTGGAAAAAGTCGGTCGATAAATGAAAACAGCGTCCATCATGGGCCATCATCGTTATATTATAGCATAAAGAAGCCAGAACATGAACGCTAGCGTTAGCTGTCATCTCAGCCCATGTTAGGTGTCAAGGTTAGCTCCTAACGTTGTTAGTATCACATGTGAGTTGCGAGACAACGGGCGGAACATTACAAAATTCAAACTGGACAAACGTTATAAAGTCCATCATTTGTGGTCGATTATAAACGAAAAGACTAACAGCTATATTGTCTTCACGTTAAAATTAGCTAGCTATAACGTTAGCTAACCTTGTGTGGACTGACAGCCAGCTGGGCCTCTCTCTGCAAACTGACTCTAGTCTGTGGCTCGTTAGCAACACGTTAGCACATCTTCTTCTTACCAGGAATGAATGTCTGTGTGGTTTGATGGGAAGACGGGGAATCGACAGTTGAAGCCCTATCTTCGGTTACTTAAAAAAAAAAAAGTGTAGTTTTCTTGTCCTTTACTCCAAAAGGGAAAGTGATGCCCTTCTTAGCTATTGACTTAGCGAGCTAGCTTAGCTGGCAGGTAGGGTGAGTGCTGTTGCTGTCACTTGCTATTTAAATCCCCAGAGCGTGCAAGAGTGACAGTACACAAAATCAAATAATATAGCACTTCTAGGGTACTATTGACAACTCCGATGCCCCCGAGGAATGCCTCTGGACCGGCGGTCCATGATCAAGGCGCCGATGGTGACGGATTGCCAGGAAGATATATACACAACGGGCGTTTCTGATGGTTTACAGCGAGGCCATAGTGTGATGTTCCTCGTCCAGGGAGCCGGTGCGCCTGGTAAGTCGCATGGGTACTTCCGGGGAAATTATAATTTGATGCCGTTTCCCTTGTCATGTGACACAGGTACTGAGGGCTGCTAAGAAACACACATTGATTACAGTATCCTTTGAGAATAGTCAAATTTGAGAGAAAAAGTAGACATTTTGAGAATAAACAACTACCAGTTTGATAATAAATATATATATTTAAAGTCTGGGTAAAGCAAAGTCAGAGATTTGTTTCTAAACACATTATAAATGTTAGAAAAGTTAGTGAATACATGTGAAAAGGCTGTGAACTATGTAGTACTGAATTTTAGCAAAATTAATTGTGGAGTTGGACAGTTAAATAGTTTTTCACGATGTTTGTGTAAACTTTTTGTTCCAGTTTTTTAACTTTTTTTAATTTTTACAAAATGGCTGCAATTCAGGTGGCAGCAGTGTAGATTAGAAGGTTAGCACCGGAAGTCAGACCGGAAGACGGTTGGGACCAGAAGAACAGCGACCGGATAAAAGAGTGGTTTAGCGCGAAATACTTACCAGAGATGGCTCTGCTACCTACAAAAGGCAGAGAAGCGATAACGGCAAAGTGGAGTTGTTCCCGGAGAGCTCACTCTCGGCCGTGGTTTCTCAGTGTATAATGTATGGTGCTCTCCCTCAACATGCGAGTAGGGTGAGACAACACCATTCTTTAGTCCAAATAATACCCTACTTTATACTATATTATTGTCATTCGTAAAGTCAGTCTTACTTGGCACTGCTTTAATGTTGCATTTACCCATAATCCATTGCTGTACCTCACTGAAACCCAACGTGTGTCATTAGCTAAACTGACTGTTTAAATATCAGGAATGTCAATTTCAATATTGTAATTGATTGATTGATTGAAAACTGTATTAACAGATTGCAGAATGGGTACAGTGCAGTACAGCTCAATACATATAATTGTTTTTACCACCTTAGACTCCTGGCGAAGACAAAGACATACCTCTCCCAAAGTAACCTCGAGACGGTGATACATGCCTTTGTCACCACTCGCCTCGACTACTGCAATGCCCTTTACACGGGCATCGACAAATCCCTGCTTCGCCGCCTACAACTGGTGCAGAACCAGGTGGTGAGCGCCTCCTCACCAAAACTAAAAAACATGAACACATCAGCCCAGTTTTGGCCTCGCTCCACTGGCTGCCTGTTCGCTTTAGGATCGATTTTAAATTAGCCCTAAATGTTTTTAAATCACTAAATGGCACGGCTCCTCCCTATCTATCCGAGCTCTTGCACCGCCACACCCCCCACGATCCCTCAGATCAGCTGACCAGCTGCTATTGGTGGTGCCTAGAACTAGGCTCAAGACTAGGGGAGACAGAGCTTTCTCCACCGCTGCGCCTAGATTGTGGAACAGCCTCCCCCTCAGCGTACGGACCGCCCAGACCGTGCAGGCTTTTAAATCACTTTTAAAAACCTACCTGTTCTCCTTGGCCTTCCCCCCCCACTTAATCACCACTAGACCCCTGGCCCTTCTATCCTCTTTGTTTTACTGTGTCCTACCTGTTTTTATTACTTTCATTGCTTTACTATGTTTTTAATCTTATATCTTGCATCACATTATCTTGTTTTTATCAACCTGCCTGTGAAGCACTTTGGTGCCAGCTGCCGCTGCCTGGAAATGTGCTATATAAATCAAATTTACTTGACTTGACTTGACATCAGGGTCCCCCATTTTCAATTCATCATAACATATAACATATAATATATATGTTATGATGAATTGAAAATGGGGGACCCTGATGTCAAGTCAAGTTGACATATGGGTCAACACGACATACACGACATACAGATAGACAGTACTGCTACATCTATACATTTATGATGTATCAGATTTGCAAATACAGTACTGTTTGTGACACCAAAAGAGTCCAGAAAAGAGAGTATATTAGTATATTAGTAAATAGTATATTTTCTCAATTTGATGTCAAAGCTAGCCAAATCGTTAACCTAGCTTACCCTAATTGTTTGTAAATCGTCAAAAATGGTGAAAGAAAAGGGTGGGCCAGTATGCACTAAAATATAACAAACTATATTATATAACTTGAAGAAGATCTGCTGAATAACATTCCAAGTTTAAAATGTCAATATCTTTCTAAAACCCTAAACATGGCAAATATGTTGCTCAATCAAATAAGCGTCATATACTTTTACCTGCATATATAACTGTTTCCACAAGAGTGCGCTCTAGGCGGAGCCACTCATGATACCACCAGGTGGCGAGTATTTAAAGAGATGTCTCCTCCCCCTCTGTCTCTTCTCCCCCACCTACGTCGCACGGAGAGGAGGACTCATGTGCTGCTGTTTAACATGTGAATGAATAAACCACGCCAAAGGCTAAAGATAGAAACCATGCCTCTTGACCACATTATTGTTGCCCCATAGCCAGATTCTGTCAACAGGTTATGGGCCCAGATCACGCCGGGGAGAAATAATAAGGGTAGCAAGTTTAGCTAAAGTATAGGCTAGGTTAGCACCGGGAGTACCGCGTGGCTAGACGCTAGGCCAACAGAAGCTAAAGCTACGCCCACCATCAAAGAGCAACATGGAATCCAACACGATGATCCTGCACGTCAAGAGGAAGCGGGGCACCGACCCCACCGACGGGCTGCTGGAGCGCAAGCGGAACCGCCCGGCAAGCAGCGCGCAGAGCCCCGGGGAGGCAGCACCGGGGGAGACGGAGCCTGCTGAGCCCAATGGAGGCGAGGGGGAGAACCCCGTCTTAGAACTCGTGGCGACCAAGGGAAGGAGCAAATGGCCCTCATTTAATGGAAAGGCAGAGGACTACGAGCTCTGGGAAGAGCGCATGTTATGCTGCATGCACGGTGTGGGACTGAAAACGACGATCTTGACGGCACCCACGGGAGACCAGACGGCGGAAGAACAAGCCCTGGACAGGCGTAACGCAGACGCATACTGTGAGTTAGCGCCACTGCTCGACGACACAAGCTTGGGGCTGATATTCCGCGACACTAAAGACAAAGGCAGAGAAAGCCTGGGGGTGTTGAGAGAGCATTATATCGGGCAAGGAAGACCCAGAGTCGTGGCCCTCTACATAGCACTAACAGCCCTGAAGAAGGGGCACACCGAGACTGTGACCGAAAACGTCAACAGAGCGGAGCAGATCACGACGCCTTTGAGGAGTGCAGGAGAAGCACCAAGCGATGGGCTAATGATGGCGATGGTGATGAGCGGACTACCGGAGCTGTACAAACCGTTCACACTCCTGGTAACACACGGTTCAGCGGACATGACGCTGGGAAAGTTCAAGGCCAAGTTAAGAAACTTTGAGGCCTCAGAAGATACCCACCCAGCCGCCGCGGAGGTGGGAGAGAGGGTGCTGAAGGTCCGAGCGACGCCAACGGAGAAGACCAGGCCCACGACGGAGCTGGCGTGTTGGAGATGCGGAGAGAAAGGCCATCGGAGAGGTAACTGCACAAGGACTGTCTGGTGTGGCTTCTACAGATCCACGAGGCACACAGACAGAGCGTGCATGAAGAAACGCGACCAGGGCGCGCGATACGCGCATGGACAAGATGGCGGCAATGGTCGAATCGAGGCGACGCCCGGAGAGTAGTGGGACGAGAGGGCTTCATCCCCAGGGCACAGACAGCGTACGTCACCAGGCCAACGCAGCTGCAGCAGGCCCAAAGGAAGGGACTGATCGTGGACACAGGTGCGTCGTCCCACGTCATCAACGACAGGAGTCGGTTCAAGCACCTACGGGTTGGCGAAAGAGAGAGGAGACGCACAGGTATGCCTCACGGACAGCGGGGGGCGCCGGCGTACAGTGACGTTAAAGAACGCTCTCTACGTACCATCGTTCCCACAAGGACTATTCTCTGTAATAGCTGCTACTGCGAACGGTGCCAGAGTGTTCTTCATTGAAGGTAAAAATGTTCTTGTAGAGCCCAACGGTACGCGATTTAACATAGAGGTGTACCAGAGAATGTATTACCTGCAAACGGAGTGTAATGACAATGACAAGTGTAATGATGACAATGATCAAGTCAAGTCAAGTCAAGAGTTTTAATTGTCACGGCATACAGGTATACAATGAAATGCGGGTGGTCTTGCCCGCAACGATGTGCAATACAGTGGTCCAACATATAATAGAATCAAAAATGAAAAAACAACATTGTGCAGTAAACAGGTAACAGGTAACATGGAGTGACATCTCGGTATCTGTACATAGTTATTTACAGAGCATATGGGACATGCTAGTTAGCTTTGGTAGTGCAATACACTGTTCCTGTTATTCTAATTTAAAGTGTCCTTTCCTTTGGCCATAAGTGTGCGTGTGTGCGACATGAGTGTGTGCCCGCTCATGTTAAAGTGTTAAGTGGCTGCTCGTGTGTGAGCGTGCACAGCGTGCGTGTCGTGTGTGTGTTCATGTGTGCTTGTGTGTGGATAGTTCAATGTTCTGAGCACTCAATGTTCATTGTTCATGGCTCTGATGGCCTGGGGGAAGAAGCTGAGCCTAAGCCGCTCTGTCCTAGTAGCTGGGGTTCGCAGGCGTCTGCCTGACCTCAGCAGCTGAAACAGGCTGTTATTGGGGTGGTGAGGGTCTTTCATTATCCTGCAGGCTCTGGATTTGCACCTCTTGTTGTATAGAACCTGCAGGGGGGGTAGTGCAATACCCGTGGTACGCTCGGCTGAGCGCACCACTCTCTGTAGGGCCTTCTTGTCCTGTGCCGTGCTGTTTCCATACCAAGCAGTGATGTTTCCGGTCAGGATGCTCTCTACAGCTCCTGAGTAGAAGGACTGGAGTATCTTCCCCGATACTCTGAACTTCCTTAACTGTCTCAGGTGGTAGAGGCGCTGTTTCGCCTTCTTTACTACTGTGTCTATGTGTGTTGACCATGTCAGGTCCTCTGAGATGTGGACCCCCAGGTACTTAAAGCTGCTCACCCTGTCCACGGTAGCCCCGTTAATCATCAGTGGTGTGTGCGTCTCCTGCTGTCCTCTCCTATAATCCACGATCAGCTCCTTGGTTTTACCAATGTTCAGGAGCAGGCTGTTGTCCTGGCACCAGCGTTCCAGTACCTCAACCTCCTCCCGGTAGGCCTTCTCGTCGTTGTCCGAGATCAGCCCCACCACCACTGTGTCGTCTGCGAACTTCACTATGGAGTTGGAGCTGAACTTGGCCACACAATCGTGTGTGTAGAGTGAGTACAGCAGGGGGCTCAGAACACAGCCCTGGGGGGACTCGATGCTCAGGGTGATGGTGTTGTAGGTCTGACCCCCCACCCTGACCGCCTGGGGTCTTTCGCTCAGAAAGTCCAGTACCCAGGCGCTCAGGGCGGAGCTCAGACCTAGCTCGATCAGCTTGTCCACCAGTCTGGTGGGGACTTGATATGTGTAAAGCGACTGTCAGTCACGATATTCAGACATGGCATGAGATTATGGGTCATTGTAATTACGAGGATTTACTGAAACTGCAAGCAGTGACAGAAGGCATGCACATTGAAGGTGAAAAGCGTAGACCTGACAAAGAATGTGTAGTGTGCATAAAGGGGAAGTTTGCTCAATCGAGAAACAGAAATCCCACAGAAAAAGTAAAGGTACCACTGGCGCTAGTTAACACAGATCTTGCCGGTCCAGTAAGAAACGAGTCCATAGGAGGCTTTAGATATGTACAGTCTTTTACAGATGTGTGCACAGGGGCAGTGTTTGTTTACTTTCTCAAAGCAAAGAGTGACACACTCCAGGCCACGGAAAAATTCCTGGAAGACATAATAATGACTTAGATTTATATAGCGCTCTAGCCCCTTATGGTAACGTAAGATGCTTGAGGTCCGACAACGGAACCGAGTTCACAAACAGAGAGTTCCAATCACTGTTGAGGAGGAACAAGATAAGACACGAGACGTCATGTCCATATTCCCCACACCAGAACGGAGTGGCAGAGAGGGAATGGCGCACTCTTTTCGAAATGGCTAGGTGTAAGCTAGTAGACAGTAACTTACCTAAGAGTCTATGGCACTATGCGGTGCAAGAAGCCACTTACACCAGAAACAGGTGCTTTAATAAGCACACGGGCACCACCCCGTATACAGCACTGACAGGAAAGAAGTGTAATCTAGCTAGAATGCACACATTTAGATCAGTGTGTTATGCGTACCTGCCGGACAGAAGAAAGCTCGAGTCCAGATGTGAAAAGGGACTTTTTGTAGGGCATGACAAGGGAAGCCCCGCTTTCCTGGTTTATTATCCCAGTAAAGGGGGAGTGCAGAAACACAGGCTGGTCAAGTTTGTCACAAAGACAACATGTGAGAGCGAGACACAGACAGAGGAGCCAGAGCTGGACTCCAGAGTAAGGTGTGAAGAAACAGAGACACCTCAGCCCAGTGTACTTAGCACGGTCGTGCAGACAGACAGTCAGCCACCCCCGGAGGGCGATGACGAGGAGCACCCGAGGGTGACGTCAGATTCAAGCAGTGGGAGGTATCCCTCAAGGGAACACAAACCCCCAAAGTACCTGACAGACTATGCCCGGAGAGGAAGTGACGAGGACAGTACACTGGCACCATTGATTACTGCTACAGGGTAGTCAGTGGGGTACCTCAGACCTTTAAAGAGGCCATAGTGTCCCCTGAATCAAGTAAATGGGAGAGAGCAATGGATGAGGAGATGAGGTCCCTAGAGGACAACCACACCTTTACTCTAACCAAGTGTCATGTACGAAGGTCTGATAATAACAACTGGAGGGCGGCACATGAGCAAAAGCAGCCCCTCTCAGTAAATATGTTCAAAATCAAGGTCCCAGGTGTAGGTGAAAAAAAAAACACAACACAAGACGTTTTCCAAATCGTAAATTATGTATTGAATGGAGGTAGGAGTTTAAACCTCCTCCATGGTGCACAGGGGAAAAGGTAGGGGAGGACATACAAGACATACATATAAGGCAACTCAACCCAGATAGACAAACCTTGAGGCTACCGTACTATGTGGCCGTGTGAACATCAGAGAGCACACGGTTCCATACACAAGGTGCAGAAACAGGCTGGCACCATCATCAGTCCCTCAGGTAGTGATGTGACGTTTGAAGCGAGGCTCCGGAGCTTGTGTCGAGCAATCCAGCTTTTTTTAAGTGGAGCCTGTATCGAAGCGCGTATCAGGTGACGTACTGATGACGTCCGAAGCCTCGGTCCGGGGGGTACCGCCCCCGAAGCCCCACTCCGGGGGGTACCGCCCCCGAAGCCCCACTCCGCGTCACTGATTCAGGAAATGGCTTCAGGGTTGGTGCGCAACGCGTCTCCAACACGGGATCATCCCTATGTTCCCCGGAACATCCCCGCAACACAAGTGTCGACATAGGAATTCATTACGAGTTTCTTTGCGTTGGAGAATCCCGTGGAGTACTGGGAAAGACAAATAAATGTGTATCCTAATAATCCCAACATATATATATATAACAGATGGTAGCGCGAGGCACTGTCAGTCACGATGGACTTCAAGCGTTGTGAAGTGACTGGCGAGTAGCGGTACTGCGAGTTAAACTCACTCCACTTAAAAAGACACACTTTACACGTCATGAAGAGTGAATTCACCTTGGTGTAGCGGTCTGTGCTGTCACCTGTCGCCCGTGTCACGGCAGACCCGGGTTCTAAACTCCCTCGGGGCATCGAAGAAAGTTAAACACAACGCAAAAAAGGTGACCATATGATATCATCTCCGTTACATATAAACTTGCTGTAATGTCTAAATTGCTGTGCCTAATCTGATCACATCTGTATGATCCAAATGCAGGATGGCATGTCGATTTTGAGTTGCTTTTTCTGAATAAAAATTAATGAAGCAAGCACTTGTCCCTGCCATCATTCTGTTAGAAAAACACACTATATTAAATTATAGAATGTTGTAGTAACACAAGCACTTTCTCCTCTGTCCCTGCCATCATTCTGTTAGATAAACAGACACATTATTATTTGTTTATTGGCATCATCATCACTCTGCCTGTTCTACATTTATTGTCCACTTGATGGCACAGTAGAGCAAATGCACCATGAAGCTTCGACACATGTGTGGTACAATTGGATGGAAAGCCTCAATGCTTCATGAAGCTTCATCTCGCCATCATTACCCTCAGGTCTATGGACTAGGGCTAACTGCATGTCCATATTATATGAACATACACACATATATCTATATCCACGCAGTGGCAAACAAAGGCAACCTCATACACTGAGGTCACTGGAACATGACACACAACAGGAATCCCGACGTGCGTGTGCTGTCAGCTACTTGTGCACCCGCCCCTTCCTGATGTGACTGCCATCAGCTGTAGTTCATTAAGCAATCAGCACCCTTCAGTATAGGGACGGGCAGCACCTGACAGGAAGAGAAGAAGAGACATCATTAGCTCTCATGTTCACACACACACACACACACACAAACGATACTAATCTAATGTTCACATGGTCTTCCAAATACAGTAATAATGATAATGACCAACCCACGTACGTCACACCTCCCCCCATAAGAGCGAACCCGAAGGGTTAGCAAAACATTATCACTTATTATCAACCAACATCCGATTAGTACCAACAGAACAAAAATAAATAGAAATCACACTCCATATAGACCACATGCCCCTATTCTGGGCCCACACGGTCAACCACCACCCCATCCAATACCAGACGCATCAGCCGCCGGACGTGGCTGGCACCTTCCTCATACCGAGGCCATGACGGTATCCTATAGTCAACCATACGCAAATTGCTCAATGGCGTTCGCACTCCCAACATCAACCCCGTGCGTCCTGTAAGGCAGGGGTTCTCAACCTTTCTGCTGCCAAGGCACCCCTGTGTTCAATAAAATATTCCAGGGCACCCCTACATACGATAAAGACTTTTTCGGTCCTGTCTTTTTTGCTACAATGATGATACAATGATTCTTTATTTGCCGTGCTGTCGTTGAGATGTTTTGTTGTTTGTTTGTCTTTGTTGCTTGTTGGTGAATCTGCAAATATGAATTGCCCCACGCGGGATCAATAAAGTTGTCTGAATCTGATGACAAAAGTGCTTGCTTTCAAAATAATGTTTATTTAAGAAAAAACTGAAAATCATGTATTTTTTTTTTAATACAGAAAAGGATCACTAAAGTGCTATCTGTTGCAGCTGCACTGTTCTCCATAAAAATAGCATATTTGGATAAGTTTGACAATTTCTCAAAAACAGAAAATCATGTATTTTTTTTAAATACAGAAAAGGATCACCAAGTTACCATTTCTAAAAAAATATAAATAAATACAGAAAATAAGCACTCGTTCACTCAGTGGACATTTCTAGCTCAATGCGAGGTCCGCTGCTGCTGGCTAATAATACGGTCAATACGTGGGGAGATCTTTGACAAGGCAACACGCATGTCATCATCAAGGCTCAACTTGGCCCTATATTTTGTTTTCAGAGCTATCATGGATGAAAAGCCAGCTTCACACAGATATGTGGGGCTGAATGGTATCAACACCTTAACTGCAGCATCATGAGATACTTGGTACTCAGCACCACACTCTGAAACTAGCTCTCCAGGTGGTATCAGATGAGATTTCAATGAGTTCTTCCAAGAGTTTGGATGGAGATGTGTCAGGAAGCTTTGTCTCAATGTTGTCTGTAAAGTCTTTTTTTATCCAGAGTGACTTAATGATTTTCAGATTTTTAGAAATGGTCAAACTTATCCAAATATGGTATTTTCATGGAAAACAGTGCAGCTGCATCAGATAGCACTTTAGGGATAATTTTCTGTAATCCAAAAAATAATTTGGATTCACTATAAAGTGCCTGTTCACTATAAAGTGCCACGTTTTGATATATTGAGCTTTAAACTTTAAGTAAATTTTTTGGAACACGCAACCTAAAACACCTTCCTCTCCCAAACCGTTCCTGCAATTGTTTTATGTTGCATGATGATCATGGATACATTTATTATGTATTGTATTTTTTATGTTTAAATATCAACATAATCTGTCTGTCCACCCTCAGTACATTTACTATCAATATAATATAGTAGTCTGACTTCATCATATATTTCCAAACGCACACACATAGAAGGAGAATGCCCCCCCCCCCTCCTTCCCAGTCCTCCTTCCAAGTCCCCACCCTGCTGTTCTCTGTCGCTCTGAACAGGGCTTGTTGTTAGCTTATGCTAAAGGGACATTAATTCCGGTCTTAAACACAACGTGGCCACAAAGGAATGGCAAGGATTGCAAAGCATGTTATATGCATTTGACCCGTTGCGGAATAAAACAGCAGGGATTTGTTTTGGGTCGCAAAAACACTATCCTTGCTGTGTTTCAATGTCCGCGTTCCAGATCCAGAGTACGCTACTACTGCTGAGCTGAGAGACGCTAAGCTCACTGCTCAGCCTGCTGTGTTGAGATGCATCCTTATTGGCTGTGTGCTGTAGAGCGGATATGAGTCACGACACCACGGAGTTTCAAAATAAGAGTATCATAATGACCTAAATGTTGCTAGCTTTCGGAGCCTAGTTATTTAGCTGGAGCTGCGCGTGGGCAGAAATGAGACCCGCTATAGGATTTTCAAAATAAGACTGTTGTCATTCTATATTTTTAAAGAACATTGCCAGGCATCTCGCGGAACCCCTGGCAGCTCTCCGCGGAACCCCTGTGTGCCGGGGAACCCCTGTTGAGAACCGCTGCTGTAAGGCACATTTGAACACAACACAGCATGTGAAACCACAGTCCTGTCACATCTCAACTCCGACGAGACGCGGGCAGGATTTTTCATTAGCCTATTCACATGACACCAGCGTGTCCTCCTCCGCCGCCCGAGCGTATGCAACATACACTTAGTGGCAGAGACCTTTCCTCTTACCACATAAGGTCCTGAGAACCGGGTAGTGAGCACCGTACTAGGCGTGGGCAGCACAATAAACACCTCATCCCCCACCTCAAAATCCCTAGGGACAGCACAAATAGAAGGGACATTGGGGCGATTATTAATCAATGCATCACACAACAAGTTAGTAAACGGAGCGTCTCCAACCTCCAACACAGGGACGACCTTATCCCCAGCAATATCATTTCCCATGACGAAATCCACGCCCTTTACGGGAAAACATGGGCGAACCGCGACCGGAAAACAACCTGTGATCAGTGCAGACTGTACATGCACCTGATGCAACGGCACGCGCACACACCCCATGCCAATACCTCTCACCAATCTGCTCGACCGACAGGAGTCCACATCCAATGGTAATACATCAGCCAGGATGAACGATTGAGAGGCTCCTGTATCACGGAGTATTCTCACCCGATGGTAGTCCCCAACTTTACCCGACAGGGACACACAACCATCAAACAAAAAGGGCTCAAAAGAGCTACGCTGGTCAGGACATGACACCGTACCAATCAACCCCACCCCTTTCGGTTCCTGGGCTGACTCCCTGGTCTCCTGTCGATCCCTTAGCGCAGGACAGTCCTTCACAAAATGCCCTTCTTTTTTACAATAATGACACACCCTTTCAGACGGCGGAGAGCGTGATCGGAATGCTCGCTCGTCACCCAAGGTATTTCGAGACGGCGGTGAGCGAGGTCGGAATGGTCGCTCGTCACCTCCGCGATACGGCGGCCCCGACGGAGAGAACGCGCCCCCTCCTACATACACACCATTTCGTACAGAAACATGTGATGCAGAAACATTTTTGTGGATCATTGCCAACTCGTCACACAAAACTGCAGCTTCCTGGAGGGTAGAAATCAGAGAAGAAAGAATGACACTGATTTACTGTCCAACGGACGACATGGTAGCAGACGCTATGACGAAACCTGCTTCCAAATTGAAATTGAAGAGATTTGCAGAGGTCATGTTTGGTGTGTAGATATTGACTGCCATATTCTTTTGATGTTTTGGATTGTATTATTTTCTTTGTAAAATGTTTTCGGAGAAGTTATCCAGTGTGCTAAAACAACCCTAAGTGGGAGTGTTAAAGTTAGAGGTTCTATGTAGGATTGCTAGTAACTGTCTAACTGCATATATAACTGTTTCCACTAGAGGGCGCTCTAGGCGGAGCCACTCATGATACCACCAGGTGGCGAGTATTTAAAGAGATGTCTCCTCCCCCTCTGTCTCTTCTCCCCCACCTACCTCTCACGGAGAGGAGGACTCATGTGCTGCTGTTTAACATGTGAATGAATAAACCACGCCATGTGAGGGCTGGCCCAGTACTGCGCGCTTCCAGGTACCAATTACCATCACGCACCTGAAAGGAGTTTCCAATCAGCTCGAGGGGAGCCCTTTTATACACAGGTTTCTGAACATTCAGTGTCGGGTCGTTTTGCTCACCACCAGCTATTGCTTGTTCCTCTTGTGTTGTTTCTCCAGTACGCCCTTGGAAGTCGCCGTTGTTACCTCTCTCTGCCTCCGTGGACCCGTGCCTCGTATTGCACTTTGCCTTGGTGAGTTTTTGGAAGTCTATTTTTTGATGCTCTGATTTCCTAATTTTTTCCCGGACTCAAGACCTTCATTCTGTTTTTTGTGTGTTCCTTAACACTTTCTATGCCACTCACGAGTTTTCTCGGAATTATTAATATCTCGTTGAAAGCCACTCACGAGATTTCTCGGATTTTTTATTTTTTTTTAGCGATCTGAAATCATATTGCATCACGCGAGCCTACCCTAGTCTACCCGAGTGCCGCCGGCGATCAGATGTGGAAAAAAGCGCCCCCTATCATCTCCCAGATGACATAAGGGATTTTGTAATGGACTCAATGAAAATGGATGGGGGAAAAAATCCTGTACTCCACATTTTCCAGTCCACTGATGCAGCCGGGGTTATCAGAGTTCATTCTGGAGCCTCTGAGCCCCGTGGAATCATGTGTTCTACTGTATCACGTTGGATCTATACACTTATCGATTTTTTCGACTGGTGATCAGGAATTGGAATATACCAGTTGGATACCATCTGATGTCAGGTAAGGAATCTATGTTATCAGTGTTAGGATAATCAGACTAATTTTGATGAAGATAAGCTGTTTTGTGAAATGTCCTCTATCGGTTTCACTGTAAAATCCAAGAGGAAATGAACACGGCGATTATCTGTGCGCGGCTCGAATGGGCGTGCATGTACGTATAATATTGATCATCTAGCGTTTATTTGAAAACGATTCATAAATAGGCCGACAAATATCAACGTTCTGGAATATTCCAGTAAAAGACGATTATCATAGAATGGCCCAGAATGGACTGTTTTTTACCTCAAAACGGGTGCTTTTCAAAATGCTCTCAAACGGTAAAAGCGATAAGCGATAAAAAACCAATCTGCCTTGACAGCACTGACTGGAAAAGGATTTTTTGATAAGCGACGGGCAGATTAGACACATAGCCATAATTTAAAACATAGATTAGGCGATATTAACGATAACATTAAAGTGGATGGTGGCATTCAAGCGCTAACTCTGGCGCCACCTCGTGGCACTGAAAGTGTTAACACTGAAGAAGTGTCGCTTTGTTTTGGTACTGGACTCTGCTTTGTTACTGGACTGCCTCGTAATCCCTACGTTCTATTAATGACATTCTCAGTTTTTCTGTTCCTCCCCGAGTGGATATTCAATAAGCTGCAGAGCCGCAGAGCCGCAGAGCCACAGAGCCAACTCTGCTCTGGGCAGAGCCGCAGAGCCCTACTCTGCTGAAGGACATTCCCCCTGAATGCTTTTAGGTTGTTTTTTGCTCGTTTCCGTTTGTAAATAAATACGCCCATAGTTTTTGGCTAACTCTGAACTACCTGTCTGTGTCGTGCTGTTGGGGTTGTTTACAAACCATAACACGCCAAAGGCTAAAGATAGAAACCATGCCTCTTGACCACATTATTGTCGCCCCATAGCCAGATTCTGTCAACAGGTCGAAAAGTACCTCGTGGGAAAAAAGCTAATCTACGAATTCCAATCTGGCTTCAGAACATCCCACTCCACTGACACATGCCTTCTCTATTTGAATGACCACATCAAACAAGAGGTGGACGCGGGCAAATACTGCTGCATGGTCATGCTGGACCTACAAAAGGCCTTCGACACTGTCAATCACTCCATTCTGATTGACAAGCTAAAAGCAATTGGTTTTGATAGTTCATCAGTGAGCTGGATGCAATCCTACCTGGAGGGGCGAGAACATGGTGGAGGTAAACGGTACACTATCCCCCCCCCCCCCTCCCAGTGAGCTGCAGTGTTCCACAAGGAAGTTGTTACTGTTCCTAATTTATGCAAATGACATGTCATCAGCTTGTGACTGCAACTTGTTCCTGTTCGCGTATGACTTGTCCCAGGGACAAGTTGCAGGTTGAAAAAGCCCTCAGCTCTGAACTCGGGAGAATCTGCACCTGGCTCGCTGATAACAAACTATCATTACCCCTGAGTAAAACAGAGTCTTTGATTGATTGAACATTTTATTAACAGATTGCAGAATGGGTACAATATACAGTACAGCTCAATACACACAATTGTTAAGGGGATGCAGACCAGAGAAAGACTTTCGTCTTGTTTACCCCCATTTTCAATTCATCATAAGATATATGACATACAGATAGACAGTACTGTTACATCTATACATTTATGACATACCAGAGTTACAAATACAGTACTGTTTTAATTTTGATACAAGAAGAGTCTAAAAAAAGAGAGTATACATTTGACGAAGAAACTGTACATTGGAGGAGGTTGGTAGGAGGGGTGGTGGGGGGGAAACTGTACATTGGAGGTGGGGGGGGGGGGGGTAACTACATTGGATTATCGACTAAACCTTACTTGGTCCCAAGAAGAGCGGGCTGTACGTTAACTTTTTTTGCACATAGCACTGGTGCTACAGAGGTTGATAGTTTTGTAGCACAGGCCAAAATCTTGTAGCACAAGTATAAAACGTGTTATATTTGTAACAGTCACAAATGTGCCTATTGTATTTGTGTTATTTAGTTGCAGTGCCATGTTTGGCTGTCATTTTCATGCTGACAAGTTGACGTCACACAGCCAGACATGTTACGTCACGTGTAAAGAATTATGGGATTTGGTGTTGGTTGTATGGACTCTGCTAGGGGTGGGAATCACCAGTTTCATCACGATACGATACGATATCGATTCTTTGGACAACGATACGATATTTGCCTGCAATCGATATGAGACGATATCATAAGCCCATTTAACACAATCAGTAACATTTAGATCAACTCAAAAAAGGTAACGAAAATATAATTTGAAAAAAATTTATTTAGCTCTTCCAGACATTTAAATGAAAAAACAATTTATTGTTTTGAATACAAATAGACCTCCTGTTCACTGTAAAGTGCCACGTTTTGATATATTGAGCTTTAAACTTAAAGTAAATTTTTTTGGAACTCACAACACGCAACCTAAAACGCCTTCCTCTCCCAAACCGTTTCTACAATTGTTTTATGTTGCATGATGATCATGAATTCATTTATTATTATAATTTTTTTATATTTGAATATCAACATTGTCTGTCCATCCTCAGTAATCCTCAGTTTACTATAATATACTCCTGACTTCATCGTCTTTCCAAACGCGCACACACACAGAGAAAGGGAGCGTGCCCCCCCCCCCCTTTCCCTTTCCTCAGTCCCCACTTTCTGCTGTTCTCTATGGCTCTGCCTCTGATCAGGATTAGCTTGTTAGCTTACGCTAACGTAACGTTAATTTCGGGTGATGTGGGCATAAAGGAATGGCGACGATGCAAAGCATGTTAGATGCATTTGACCCGTTGTGAAAAAAAACACCACAGACTTATTTCGGGTCGCAAAATAGGCGCACTGCTCTGTAGCCCTGCTCTGCTTGTTAATGCCAGCAGACATAAGTAAACTTTGTACAGTTTCTTCCCCCTCGAATGTATATTTTCTTTTAGGATCTCTGTCTCAACCTGTTCCACCCGACGGGGTTGGTACCGACCCCAAAATGGCATCTGGTCATAAATCAATATTTTTCAGAGTGTTGCAAAGAAAATTGCGATTTTAAAATCAAACGTATTCAAGTATTAACATCACTAACATGTCACAAAAGCATGTAGAATGTATATTATCATCAATACGTTAGTTTAGCAATAGGTTAAAAGTGCCATTAGATAGTTTTAACTTCTCGATTTGCTGAAGTCTATTGCAAGACGATGACCATTTTGGAAATTTTGAACCATGGGAATTGTATTTTTTTTTTGCTGCCATTTTGTCGAGGGCATGCATAGCTGTGGATCAGCGTTGTTCCGAACTACACTTCCTGGCAGATTCTGTGGGGGTTCAAAGTTCAGCGTTCTGAATGAATTATACAATAACTGTTATTATTCGGGATAATAAGCCACAAAAGGTAACATTTTTGACAAATATCGTCTCATGACAGCGGACCGAGGGACGTCGCACGACGGTTAGCAGTCGAGCTAAGTCGCGCACAGGTAGGGCCTGCGCTAAGCAGGCATTGGTAATGGCATGTGTGATACTGCTCGTTGTCTCGTGAGACGACCGAGTGATGTATTGGCGCAGGGGGCGGGATATTTGGGAAAACATGGTCGTCATGACTCTCTTTTGGATGTTTTTCCAAGTATCCTAGCGCGCAGCTAATGCTAATGCTACAATGTTGGGGCGCCGTTCCCCATGTACCCCGGCGAGGGCTGTCTTTACTGTCTTCCCTTCTCTTAACCATTCATGCTGACGGTCAATCGGTGTCTAATGTTGGGGGTTTAGCGGGGGCTTATTTACCCTTTACATGGGTGGATGGGCTGACGACAGGGCTCAGGGCAGGTGTGCTTTTTGTGAATCTATGAATTGAAAAGGATCAAACTATTAGCAATATGGATGATGTGGTTAACAACTTTAATAAATTTTTTGTAAATATTGGACCAGAATTAGCGGGAAAAATCCCAGATCCAGTGACTCCTGAAGACATAAAAGACAATTACATTGAAAGAAATCCTAGTTCAATGTTTCTGGAAGCGGTAGATGAAAATGAAATTATAGAAACTACTAATAAATGTAAAAACAAGACATCTACAGACAGTAATGAAATAGATATGAAAATAGTAAAAAATGTCATTATTGGGATTTCAAAACCACTCACGCACATCTGCAATTTATCATTCAAAACTGGTCGATTTCCGAATAAAATGAAAATAGCAAAAGTCATACCTCTGTTCAAGACTGGAGATAAACACCACTTCACAAATTATAGGCCTGTTTCTCTACTTCCTCAGTTTTCGAAAATATTAGAAAAACTCTTCAACAACAGATTAGATAAATTCATTGATAAACATAATTTACTCACCGATAGCCAGTATGGATTCAGAACACACCGGTCAACATCACTAGCGTTAATAGAACTCATTGAAAAAATCACAAATTCCATAGATCAAAAAAAACATGTAGCTGGAGTATTCATTGACCTAAAAAAAGCATTTGATACTATTAATCATGATATATTAATCAGGAAATTGGAGAGATATGGGATCAGGGGGGTAGTATTGGACTGGGTAAGAAGCTATCTAAATAAAAGACAACAATTTGTGACAATGAGAGATTATAAATCTGAATGTTTGGACATTGCTTGTGGTGTCCCCCAGGGGTCAGTGTTGGGTCCAAAACTGTTCATCTTGTACATTAACGAGATATGTAAAGTATCCAATATATTTAAATGTATTTTATTTGCGGATGACACTAATCTTTTTTTTTCTGGTGAGAATGTCCAGCAGCTTTTAGAGGTCATCACATCTGAAATGAAGAAATTGAAGGAATGGTTTGATAGAAACAAATTATCATTGAACTTGAGCAAAACTAAAATTATGTTGTTTGGAAACTGTAGATTGGATACTCAGGTACAAGTTAAAATAAATGATGTGATTATTGAAAGAGTTTATGAAAATAAATTCCTAGGTGTAATAATAGACCATAAAATCTGTTGGAAACCTCACATAAAACATGTCCAATCTAAACTCTCACGAAGCATTTCAGTCATGAGTAAAGTAAAGCACATCCTGGATAGAAAATCACTCTACATTCTCTACTGTTCACTAGTTTTACCATATTTAAATTACTGTGCTGAAGTCTGGGGAAACAATTATAAGTCTACACTACAACCACTTTTTATACTCCAAAAAAGGGCCATAAGGATAGTTCACATTGCAGGTTATCGTGATCACACTAACATATTGTTTCTGGAGTCAAAGACATTGAAGTTAAATGATCTTGTGGAATTTAAAACGGCACAATTAATGTATAAAGCAAAAAGTCATGCACTTCCAAGAAACATTCAAGAATTGTTCTTTGATAGGGAGGGGGTTTATAATCTGAGGGGAGAACACAATTTAAAGGTGCTAAACGTACGCACTACCATGAGAAAACACTGCATCTCAATATGTGGAGTGAAACTGTGGAACAGTCTTAATGTGGTGCTAAAGCAATGTCCAAACATGAGACAATTCAAACTGATGTATAAGGAAATTATGTTCACAAGGTACAGGGATGAAGAAGGGACTTGATATTCACGGGTGTTTACATTTTTATTTTGTTTCTATTTTATTTTATTTTATACATATATAGTTTTTGTTTTTTGTTTTGCATATATATATATATATATTTTTTCTTTTTTTTTTCTTTTTTTTTCTTTTCTTTTTTATGTTTAAAATAGTACACTCATTTGAGTAGTGGAAAAGGGGTAGGATTAAATAAGTGTATACTTCTTCCTACTCCTTTTCGAACATGCAGATTGAGTTGTTTTTCTTTTTTGTTATTGTTTGTTGTATTCATTGCATGTTCGAAATAAAGACTTCAAAGAAACAAAGAAAAATAAAATGGGGGACCCTGATGTAGACAGGACTAATGTTTTCTCTGGTCTGCATCCCCTTAACAATTGTGTGTATTGGGCTAGCCCAGGGGTCAGCAACCTTTACTATCAAAAGAGCCACTTTTCCCCCTCCCACAAAATAAAATGCTCAGGGAGCCGCACAACCTATTTACCCTTAAAATGAAGATAACACAGTGTATAACGTTTTATATATCCCCAAGCATACCCCACATTTAGCATAAAACGCCTGACAATTACATTCCCAAAGTAATTTGCGATTTATTATACTTTATACACAGTTTGTTGCATTAATGGGATTATAAAGCAACAAAAAGAAAAATGTTGACTTTTATTGCTGTTTTGACCTGTTATAACAAAGGAAAACCTCAAACTCTTATGAAGAGAGGAGAAAAGATACTGGCTGTAGACTTATTTTTTTAATAAAACACAGAAGAGAAGACAAAACACTGGTGTCTGTAGACCGACTTTGAAATAAAACCCTGAACTATTCAGGTATATTTGAGTCCTTCCCTTATTTGTGGAACATTTATAAAATAAAAAGTAGTCCACTTTGAAAAAAGACTACCATGTGTAGACCTACTTTGAAATAAAACCCTGAACTATGCAGCTCTATTAGAGTCCTTCCCTTATTTGTGGAAAATCTATAAAATAAAAAGTAAATCTTTCGTTGTTTGCAAATTTCGCACCACATATCAGGCATACAGGTAAACCTGCATCGTTAGTCGTGAATTCAAATTAATCTGTCCACGCTGAATTAAGCCTCTATTTTACTCAGATTTACCTTTTTTTGGATTTATCCATGGTTAGCTTACTGGGGGGTCGGAAACTCAAGATTAGCCACTTGCAGACGGCAGGGAGAGGCGCGGGTGTGACGTACAGTACTGTATATTTTAGTTGATGAAATATTTTAGTTGACTAAATATCTTAGTTGATGAAATATTTTTTCATTTCAGTGTCACAGTATGACATCGATCTCCAAAAAAAAAGAAGAACATTTTTATTTTTATTTTTTGGGCCAGGGAGCCGCAACTGATTGGCTAAAGAGCCGCATGCGGCCTCGGAGCCGCAGGTTGCCGACCCCTGGGCTAGCCCATTCTGCAATATGTTAATAGAGTTTTCGTTCATTCATTCATTTATCCCTTCACGGGTGCACACCGCAGTGAGGGTTGTTACACTACTAGTGGAGTGCTTCACTAGTAGTAGACTTTGGTCAGCAGCCACCACTGGTGTTCTGTGCTTAGTGAAGCAGGTGGCATCAGTCCTTTGCCCTGACATGGTGAAACGGTGTCCCGCCCGGCCAACGCCATGAGGCGAGTCGGCCCGGCAGGTGGCTGGTGGGCTGATGAAGCTTATGCCGCCACGGTACAGAATTTAGCAGCAACTGACAACATTGCTCAATTGGTTGCTTTTCTGTCAAAAATGGTGTCGGGTGGTGGGGCCTTAGGGCCAGCCGACGTCAAAACCATCGAGCGAGGTTTTGAGGTTATTCAGCTTTTGACCTAGCCGCAAGCTATAACCGCAGGGAGGGCTAGGATGCTGTCAACGGTTGTTCACAGGCATCTTTGGTTGGAGCAATCTCCCCTTGAGGAGGGGAGGGGTCTCCTCCTCAGGGCTCCCCTCTTCGCGGGTGGACCTTGGTCTGTCCACGGAGGCGCGGGCGGTATTTGACCTGGGCTCCACTCCGCGCAGCCAGAGGTGAGAGCACGGCCTCGCCAGCGGCTGCGGCGAGGCCCCCGGCCAGCGGCCATGTTCCCCCGCCTGAGATACCCTGGACACAAAGAAAACAGGTGATCACAAGGCCGGCAGCCTCAGCGGCCCGAAGGATCGGCTATATTAGATGGGCACGCCCTAAAAAAACGTTGCCATCTAGCTGTGTCTAGCACGCTCTCCGGTTACTCCCCCCCGCTACACTACGGGACACAGGGCTCTGATTTGTTCCCTTTGGCTGCGGGCCGCGTTCTTCCAGTGAAGCGCAAGCGGCCCAACATTTCGCTTCTCATGGAGACAGGGGCTGACACCCAGTTGCTAGCTAAGCCTGGGTCTGTCTATGAGAATGCTGTGCTGTCAAGCGGCTCTCACACCACACGTCCTGCGTCTGTGTTTGGTGAGCCTGGTGTTGTATCTGTCGACGGAGCAGTGTTCCCTGTATCTAAAAAAATGTGTCAGAGGGGGAACTCTAGGCTCAGGAGGTTGCAGCATGGGTTCCCCCCAGCCCCGCCCTCGCCAGGCTGGGTATTACGTTAGTGCCTCCCCCGGACTTCCGATCCTGCGGTGGTCAGCAGGCACGCGTAATTTGGGTGGTAGTAATATCACTACAGGGCTACGGTGTGTAGAGACCCACCCTATCGGGCAGTGTGAAGACCACACACCATGCATGTCCAGCTGCAGAGCAGGCTGTCCTCAGCAAGCTAAGCCGGGAAGATGCTCAGCGGGGGAGCCTATGTCAAGTCAAGTCAAGAGTTTTATTTGTCACGGCATACAAGTATACAATGAAATGCGGGTGGTCTTGCCCGCAACGATGTGCAATACAGTAGTACAACATATAATGGAATCCAATAAACAATAAACAACATTGTGCAATAAACAGGTAACATAGTGGGACATCACAGTATTTGTACATAGTTATTTACAGAGCATGAAGGACATGCTAGGTCCCTTGGTAGTGCAATACACTGTTACTATACTATTTTTAAAGTGACCTTTCCTTTGTAAGTGTGGGCGTGTGCAGCATGAGTGAGTGCTTTCTCATGTTAAAGTGGCTGCTAGTGTGCGAGCGTGCACAGCATGCGTGTCGTGTGTGTGCTAATGTGTGCTTGTGTGTGGAGAGTTCAGTGTTCTGTGACCCTCAGTGTTCATTGTTCAAGGCTCTGATGGCCTGGGGGAAGAAGCTGAGCCGAAGCCTCTCTGGGGTGATGGCCGCTCCCCCCGTATCAGACCGCCCCTTCTGTCGGGGTTCCCCCCTTGGGTGCGATTGCCTCGTTGGTAGAGTCAGGGTGCAATATCCCGGCTCCACGAGATAGCTCAGTTGTTGGGGCGGGTACGTCAGGAGCGCGGGACTTTGATCCTGGTCACGCCGGGCCGGGGCACGGCTGTGTGGTTCCCGGCCCTGATTCAGCTATTGGTGGCCCCGCCGTGGCCTGTTCCATGGTCACCGCGGGCCCTCTTTTCAGGCACGTGGATCTCTGTTCTGCCTCCTGTTCTGGGGCAGCCCCTGATGGCGTGGCTGCTGGAAGGGTGAATCTGGTGGGGATGCGTCTTAACTCTTCTGTGGTTAACGCCATCCGGAACACACACGCTCTGTCCACTACCGCGGCTTACGCAGGGAAGTGGCGTATGGTTCGAGAGTGGTGTGAGGTTGGGGGCTTGGACCTGGTGTCATGCCCCCTGGACTCGGTTCTGTCCTTCTCCAGTCTATCCTGGATGGGCGGTCGGCCTCGACAGTGAAGGTATATGCCGCAGCTATATCTTCTTGTCATGTGGGCTTTGAGGGCAGAACACTGTTCAGCCACCCTCTCGTGGGACGTTCTTGCTTGGCGCACGGCGTCTCAAACCTGTGGAACGTTCTCTGTCTCTGAGTCGGGACCTCCAACTGTTCTGGAAAGGCTGTTGGGGGCCCCGTTTGAGCCTCTTGAGCAGGCGCCGTTGGGTCAGCTGTCTTTTAAGACTGCGTTCCTTTGGGTGGTTAAGTGGCGCAGTGGGCAAGGCGCTCGCCACTATTGCAGGAGATGCTGGGTTCAAGCCCAGCTCTCGGCATTGCTACCAGCTTGGCTGGTCGTTCATACTAACGCAATTGGCAGTGTTAGGGGTGGGAAGCTGGTGGGTGGGGATTGGACGTTGTGGACAGCGACTCCTACAGGTCGGTTGGTGCGCCTGCGCAGCAGAATCAGGAAGCAACGGGGGCGGCGTGTCCCTCCCACGCAGACCCTCGCCGCTGAGAGATTGCGCTGTGCAGGTGAAAAGATGTGACAGCTGCCTCCTCGTGTACCGGAGGCGACACGTGATGCAAGGCTTGGTCCACATTGCAGCCGGCCTGTGGGAGGCATGGCCTAACAGCGTTCGAGACAGGGGAGGGTAGAATTGGATAATATGAAATTGGGATGGGAGAAAAATAGAAAATGGGAGAAAAGGTAGATACAAAATAAATAAAAGGCTGCGTTCCTTTTGGCCATCACCTCCGCTAAACGCATGGGTGAGCTTTGTGCTCTCTCGGTGCGGCCTGAGTGCCTATCTATTCGGGCCGATAGCGGGGCGACTCTGAGGCCTAATCTAGTCTTTGTGCCAAAGAATATCCGGAGCTCTTTTCGCTCCAGGGATATTGTGATTCAGGCGTTTCATCCTCCTCCTCACGCTAGTGAGTTGGAGTCGAGCCTGCACCTGTCGTGTCCTGTCCGTGCGCTGGGGGTTTACCTTAGTCGCACGCAGGGTTTCAGGGCCTCCGATCAACTGTTTGTTTGTTACGGTGGCCCTCGCGCAGGTGAGGCGCTGTCCAAGCAGCGTCTGTCACATTGGTTGTGCGAGGGCATTGCTACACGTTGGCTGGACAGGTTCCCCCCGGGGGCGTCAGGGCGCACTCCACTCGTGGTGTGGCGGCCTCTGCTACCGTGTTAGGGGGGGCCTCGGTGGAGGACATTTGTGCTGCGGCCTCCTGGTCCTCCCCGAGTCCTTTCGTTAGGTTTTACCTCATGGACATGTCTGGGGGTTCTGTCTCCCAGGCGGTCCTGAGGTCCGGGACCTCTCCTGCATCCCGCCTCGCCATCAGGTGGGCTAGCAGGGGTGTGTGGGTGTGGACCGCGGGGTGCTGTGTCACACGTGGTCCCGCTTGCGCTGTGTGTTCAGGGGTTCTTGGTTCCCCCCCTTTTTCGCACTTTGGTGAAGTTGACTGCCTCCCCCCCTTCATTTGGACGGGCGTGTGGATGGTTAAAATCTCTCTAATTATAAATATATATAAATGGATAAATCAATGTTATTTATAATTTTTATTGAATTGACTGTGTCCCCAAAATTGCATACTTATAAAAAAAATTATTTTAAAGATGTTTTTTTAGAAACTGCTTGAATCATAGGCACGTTAATAATGCTTGTAATAAACCAAACCGTTTGTAAATCCGTCAATATTTCAGCGAGTTATGAGTATTTTTGTCTGTGCAGATCACTGACCCTCACTCAAGGCTGACTGGGGCAAGATGGCGGCGGTTCAGCGACGCTGGTGACTCCGCCTTAAGCTATCTAGTGTTCTATATATCTATGGAGGTGAGTGCCAACGATCTGTTCCTTTTTTTGCTAGTTTTATGGTGTTAGTCTGTATGTACTACTCTTAAATGTCCACCCTGTTAGGCTAAATTATGAGGAAAGTAAACCACATTTGGAAAAGAAATGCTAAAGCATGTTTGATATATATTCTAAAGTATTGTTTAAGTCTGGAGAGCTAGCTAGCTAGGTTTTCTGTTTCACAGAGCAATGGCTAATTTGGTTGAAAATGTTCCACCCTTTTAGGTTCCCCCTGTTAGGTATATACACCAGGATTGGCCTGGACCGGTTTCAACTGAGACACATGGAAAGTAGGATGAACACGGAGAGCTCCAGGCAATTTAACACTTTCAGAGCCCAAGCTTAATCTTGATTTACCGCTTGAATGCCCACCATCCACTTCAATGTTAGCGTTAATAACGCCTAATCTATGTTTTAAATTATGTGTCTAATCTGCCCGTCGCTTATCAATGACTCGTTTTCCAGTCAACATTGTCGAAGCGGATTGTTTTTTTATCGGTTCATTTTCATTTTATAGCATTTTGAAAAGCCCTCGTTTTCAAGGAAAATATAAATATTCCATGATAATCGCCCTTTACTGGAATATTCTAGAATACACAAAAACGTTGTCATTTTTCGGCCTATTTATGAATCGTTTTCAAATAAACGCTAGATTATCGATAGTATATGTGTACGTATGCACGCTATATAGGCGATCTGAAAAATCGATTCTCTGATTTCCTCAAAGCGATCGCCCACACACACACACATATAGGGCGAACGCTGAGATCTCAGCGAATACAACTCTGATTATCCCAAGACTTGTAAAATAGATTCCTTACCTCAGATCAGATGTTCTCCAAAAAGATCATTCCTATCCCTTAATGCCATTCCAAAAATCGATTGCTTTTATTGATCCAACGCTACATACTGTACATATGTATTCCACGCTGTTCTGAGGCGCCACAATGAATACGATTGGGTTACATGCCTGAGAAGTAAAATGTGGATTCCGGATTTTTCTTTTCTCATCCATTTTCATTGAGTCCATTCCAAAAGGGTGCATTACCATCTGGGAGACGATAGGGGGCGGTTTTTTCACATCTGAGCTCCTACAGGGGCTGCATACCAACGGGAGACTCGGTTGATGAAATATGAATTCAGATCGCTAATAAAAAAATAAAACGATAATTGTCGTCGTGGGCATTCAGGCATTGGGCTGATAAAACGTCTTATCACGTTTTGGGCATTGAAAGTCGGATGGCACATGGGTTAACCTCTTAACACATTGACCGCCGGGGGTTGTGCCCATCTCATACCCCTCTCTGCCACCGTTAAAAGCCTATGGAGATGTTTACCTTCTTTGCAGGGCTATAACTTTTTAAATTGTATTGCTATATCTGCATTACTATGGCCCATTCAACATCGATTATCTATCGTTCAGGCTCAGCTTCTTCCCCCAGGCCATCAGAGCCTTGAACACTGAACTCTCCACACACAAGCACACATGAGCACACACACAACACACACACTGTACACGCTCACACACTAGCAGCCACTTTAACATGAGTACACACACACTCATGCTGCACACGCTCACACTTATGGCCACTTTACAAAAGGAAAGGTCACTTTAAGAATAGTATAGTATAACTTGAGATTGTATAATATAGCATTGTATAACAGTGTACATAAAGACCCAGTGCCTCATCCGTAGCTAACAGTGTATTGCACTACCACAGGACCTAGCATGTCCTACCATGCTCTGTAAATAACTCATGTACATATACCGATATGCCCTACTTTGTTTACTTGTTTTATTGCATAATGTCGTTCTATTGGATTCTTATTATATATTACTATTGTATTATGCACATCGTTGCAGGCAAGACCCCCCGCATTTCATTGTATACTTGTATGCCGTGACAAATAAAACTCTTGACTTGACTTGACTTGAATTGTGGGAACGTTATACTTTTTCATTCATACATTGTTGTGTTAATAATACCTTCGAGAATATAAGTATGTTTTTAATCTTTTCTGCTGTAATTCCAAAAACGCTAGTTATAGGCCCAAACTCATATGATAGATTATCGATTGGCGTTTCTTTCCCATACACGCTATATTAAAAAATTCAAATGTATATGATCGGTATACATTATGCTTCATCATGCGTGGAGGAAAGGGGGGGGGGGTTGTTTATAATTCCTTGATCATCAGTAACGGCTTTATGTAGTATGGGTGATATATTGATCAGATGGTTTGCAGTGAAATGAATAAACAATCGGGCTGAAAATAACGTTACTGTTCACTTACCGTGGGCCAATGAGACTGGCGGTGAAAGATCCCAATTATTCAACGCCGATCGCCTAGGTCCATTTCCGGTTTGTATGGCGCAATAAACGCCGAAATCATATTGATTATTAAGTTTAGAAAGCGATCCACTCTGATGTCACGAGACCGCCGCCATCTTGGTATGAGGGTAACAAACTGATTTCTACCATCAAATGCATGCGTTGAGCTCCGTTTTTATTACATATTTTATCACATTCTTGTTCATTTCATAACATTTTCATACGATTTGTTTTGAAAATATTGAGGCCAACATGGCATTTCACTATTTCGAAAGCCTTTCTGGTGATTCTAAGGCGAGATATGAGTTAAAGAAGCTCCTCCTGATTGACTGGTGTTGTGGTCGTGGTAGCTACATGCTAAGCTAACGTTAATTACATCATATCGAACCGATAGGAGCTTATCTTATCTAATCTTACGTGGTGGTACCACGTGTGCCACTACCCGATCAAACATCCACGTAAGATTAGATAAGATAAGCTCCTATCGGTTCGATATGATATAATTAACGTTAGCTCAGCATGTAGCTATTTGTCTAGGTTAACGTAGCTAACGTTAGCTGCCAGCCACTTTTTCCTCCGTGATGGTATAAAACTTTCGATTTGGATTTCTGTTTTTGTCATTAGTACAACGCGTAACACAGCAGCTCTTTGGCATTGTGAAGGACTGAAGAAAATTCCGCTTGATTGTCTTTAATTTGCCGCTTTAACGATCCGTTTCTCCACTAAATGAAGCGTACACAATGTACCAGGCGGGGCAGTTTCCCCCCACGCTGCAGTTGCGTAGCAACAACAGACAGGAAGTTGACTTCGAGAATGTACTATAGTGTCTGTCAGGAGTCCTGTAGCGAGATGTGACTGCCGGAGGAATTTCCTCGATGCACCGATGACACTTCCGGTTTTTGCTCGAGTGTAACTCGCTCGACCATCCACCAGGCGGCGGTATTGAGCCGTTGCAGTCCCATCTAGGGTCCCGCTAGGGCATCGGGGGGTTGGGTGGATGAATTATGAATGCTGTGAGGGCCGACGATCCACTCCACTGGTCAAATTACTTACTTGTGAGTAGTACGTCCGTTGATAAAGAAAAGCAATGTCCACAGCCGCTCCAGTGCAAAGTAAAGATATCCAAATGGTTTATTTGCAAAGTCTCTCTTTACAGAAGTGGTCCTAAATCTACTTTCCTAAATATTCCTGTCACTACTACAAATATTATTTCAATGTACAGAGATGTATGCTGACGACGCAGTCATTTTTGTACATGGTAAAAAAACTGACCTGATCTCATGTAACCTCTCAAATGCAATGAACAAGGTCCAACACTGGTTGCAAAACTCATGCCTACTGCTAAATACAAAAAAAACTATGCATGATGTTCAGCAAACGACCAGTCAGAATCACTCACTAGATCTAATGTGTTTCTGGGGGGGGAGGAACTGGAATTGGTTTCCCATTTCAAGTACCTCGGCATCATCTTGGACTCGAACCTATCCTTTAAGAAACATGTCAAAAAAGTGAAACGCACAATTAATTTTAATTTAGTTAATTTTAGACAAATCCGGTCTTTTTTAACAGTTGATGCTGCAAAAACGTATCTTCATTGCATGATATTCTCACATATTGAATACTGCTTCACAAACTGGTAATTTGATGGTGTCACTGTCATGAAACACACCGAACAGCTTTATCATAGAGCCATCAAGGTATTTGCCAGGAAACCATTGGCATACCACCATTGCAATATTTTGAAACAATATAGCTTTTTGAGCTTTGAAAATTTCAAAGTCTTAAAAAGCTCTTGTTTCATCTACAAATGCCTACATGGACTAGCTCCCCCTTCTGTACAGGAATTAATCTACAAAAAAAGAAACACTGGACTCTGCACCAGGTCAGACACCAGAGGTGACTGCATGGTCCAACGTAGACTGACCACGTTTGGCCAAAACGTCCTGTCCATAAAAGGCAGTCAAACATGGAACAGTCTCCCCATTTCCATAAGGGAAAGCCCCACCCTTGCTTATTTTAGAGGGCAACTAAAAAATGGCTGAAGTCCAACCAGTCATGTGAACACATGTGACATGCTGTTATGTATTTGTACATTTTTTTTTACTGTTTTTATGTGTCCTGTTTTTATGTATTTGTACATTTCTTACTGTTTCTATGAGTCCTGTTTTTATGTTTGGGGACAACGGATGGAAATTAGCCTTGTGCTAAATCCGGCAATTTTTACACTACACAGTGTTCATTAATTTAGCATTGTCCCGTCCAAATAAACGAATTAAATAAATAAATATGTGGCTCCTACTAGCTACAAGTACTAATACAAGCTGTGCGGGCTGGGGCTCCAATTCACTGGTCAAATTACTTACTCGTGAGTAGTACGTCCGTTGATAAAGAAAAGCAAGGTCCACAGGGTAAAGTAAAGATAGCCAAATGGTTTATTTGCGAAGTCTCTCTTTACAGAAGTGGGCCTAAATCTACTTTCCTGAATATTCCTGTCAATACTACTACAAGGTAAGAAAACTGTATTTTCCCAGTCTCCAAAGGTCACCGCCGACTCCACACAGGAAAATTCCTTAGTAGTGCACCACACTCTAGATTAAGGTTCTAGGTTCCAGAAGGCCCTATTATGACAAATACAACGGTTCAATGACTTTATCTAAATCCAATCAATATTAAACATTCCAATAATAATAATAATAATAACAATAACCAAAACACTCATATGGCCGTTACACAAGCTACAAGTACTACTACAAGGTAAGAAAACTGTATTTTCCCAGTCTCCAAAATCACAGCCGACTCGACACATGAAAATTCCTTCGTAATGTGAAAGCCGTAAATCCACTTGTTGGCTTCTGGCTTCAGTCCATGGTTGAGTCGATCCGTTCGGTCCTATTCAGTCTGGTCGAAGATGCTAAAAAGACCCGTTTCTTCTTCTTCTTCTTTTGAATTTCCGGCAGAGTAGACGCATCGTGGCATATTACTGCCCTCCGCACTTCTTTTGATGATCTCTTCTTCTTCTTCTTCTTCTTCTTCTTCTTCTTCTTCTTCTTCTTCTTCTTCTTCTTCTTCTTCTTCTTCTTCTTCTTCTTCTTCTTCTTCTTCTTCTTCTTCTTCTTCTTCTTCTTCTTCTTCTTCTTCTTCTTCTTCTTCTTCTTCTTCTTCTTCTTCTTCTTCTTCTTCTTCTTCTTTCTTGGCGTATTTCTTCCCTCCTCATTTCTTATACTACACTAGTGGTGTTCCATCTTTAGGCCTCTTCAACTCACACTTTCTCCTTCTTCTCTGCTCCTCTTGCCTGTCCAATACTAATACATACACTAACGCTATATCCTCTGGTACAACTCTGAAGCATGCAGAAATGTCAGCACTGCCTCTGTGATCAACTGGTGGTTCTCATTATCCATGCCAAAGAATGATTTAAGAGAGAAGGAAGATACTCCCAGCTCTACCAGACTTTTATAAAAGATTCCCCTCTCTTTCCTATACCTTACACATTTTAGGAAGACATGCCCGACAGTTTCAGTCTCTCCACATTCACACACCCCATCTGGATGTTTGCCCACAATGAACAAGCTGTTCAACCCACAGTGCCCCAGCCTCAGTCTACACATCTTCACCCTATCACTCCTTGACCCATATCCCTCCACCTTGATCTTGACCCGAGGCTGCAGAGAGAAATAGTGCCTTCCCTTGGTCCCCCTTTCCCACTCATCCTGCCACTCAGCCTCAACTCCTTTCTTTATCTTATCTCTGAGTTCTACTCTTCCCATTGAAATACCTATCTCTTCCTCCCTTCCCAGGCTCTGTTTGGCAAGGGAGTCAGCCATCTCATTCCCCGCAATCCCAGCGTGTCCCGGGACCCAACAAAACTCCACTGACCAGCCCGCTTATAGAGACCCAAAGGTTCTAGAATGTTCGGTTATGACATGGTTCTAGAATGTTCGGTTATGACATCATACGGTGACAGCGCGAAGGTTCGATAATTCTATCATGACGTCATACTGTGGTTCTAGAATGTTGTACGTTCTAGAAAGAACTACTATGACATCACCCCAAACGTTCCTGACTGTTTTATGTTCTAGAAGGCTACTATGACATCACCACAAACGTTCTAGAAGGTTCTATGTTCTAAAATGCTCTATTATGACAAATGACTCTCTCTAAATCCCATCAATATCATATAATGCAATAACCTAAACACATATAGCTTTGGCTCTTACAAATGCCATGGTGAAAAAATTTAATATTGATCTAAAAAACGCTGTACAGCGATCTTGGCGGTCAACGCATGGCGGGCAATAACGCTGAAAAGCGATTTTGGCGACCAATGTGGCAAAAATGGGGCTTGTTTTCTTTTTTGACGATTGTATACCCAAAGTAATTTGCGATTTATTATACTTTTTTTTCCTCACATTTTTGTTTATTATACTTTTTTGAGGACATACAAGAAAAATATGCATTATTGAATTGCCATTGCCAACATAGGACAGATGAAAGTAAAATATTACAAGAAACCACCTCTAAGTGAGGGGGAAGTGAAGTATTCTAGTTAAGAATGAAACATGAGCAGAATGGATAGTAATATTCTTACCCCTAGGGGGCAATGTAGACTTATAAAACCCTGGTATAACAACAACATTAAACAGAAAAAGAAATGATTTGGTCGCACAACAAAGTTACATCAATAGTATATATTGTGGGAGCTATTCACTATTCACATTTATTTAATATATTTATTTGTTGTGGTTTTGTAGAGTTAATTTGTTATGAGTTGCAGCTAAATGCTTTTATTTTGAAGCGGTTTGGGCAATTGGGAAGCACAGCAAGTTTCAAGTTTCAAGTTTCTTTAATAGTTGTCATACAGAAGTACAGAATACTTTTATACAAAATGCTTCTTACTGTTTCGCTCCAGAGACTGTGTTAGACAAGATAGTATGAAATAAAATAAAAAATAGTATAGCATGTAAAATAGAAGTGAAAATAGAGGTCACAGTGTTCAGTATAGACATATGTACAATGTTCGATGCAGAATAGAAGTAACTGAGTTACCATACAATATACTATGCAATGTAGTTGTACTAATATACAATAATATATAGTGCAGAGCAGAAATGGGATGAGGTACAATTTAGGTAACTCAAGTCAAGAGTTTTATTTGTCACGGCATACGAGTATACAATGAAATGCGGGTGGTCTTGCCCGCAACGATGTGCAATACAGTGGTACAACATATAATAGAATCCAATTTGCTAATACTAATTTAAAGTGGCCTTTCCTTTTGGCAATAAGTGTGGGTGTGTGCGGCATGAGTGTGTGCCCGCTCATGTTAAAGTGTTAAAGTGGCTGCTAGTGTGAGCGTGCACAGCGTGCGTGTCGTGTGTGTGCTCATGTGTGCTTATGTGTGGATAGTTCAATGTTCATTGTTCAAGACTCTGATGGCCTGGGGGAAGAAGCTGAGCCTAAGCCTCTCTGTCCTAGTAGCTGGGGTTCGCAGGCGTCAGCAGCGTGACCTCAGCAGCTGAAACAGGCTGTTATTGGGGTGGTGGGGGTCTTTCATTATTCTGCAGGCTCTGGATTTGCACCTCTTGTTGTATAGAACCTGCAGGGGAGGTAGTGCAATACCCGTGGTACGCTCGGCTGAGCGCACCACTCTCTGTAGGGCCTTCTTGTCCTGTGCCGTGCTGTTTCCATACCAGGCAGTGATGTTTCCGGTCAAGATGCTCTCTACAGCTCCTGAGTAGAAGGACTGGAGTATCTTCCCCGATACTCTGAACTTCCTTAACTGTCTCAGGTGGTAGAGGCGCTGTTTCGCCTTCTTTACTACTGTGTCTATGTGTGTTGACCATGTCAGATCCTCTGAGATGTGGACCCCCAGGTACTTAAATCTGCTCACCCTGTCCACGGTAGCCCCGTTAATCATCAGTGGTGTACAATTTACAGTAAGGTGTGCGAGTTGTAGTGCAAATCCTTTACCAATAAATATAAAGTGTAAAGTGTGTTTAGGTGTTCTAAAGTGTGTAAAGTGGGTGCTGCAGTGAGTTGCCCGTTTAAAGTGAGTGTGTGCGTGTGGATGTGTGTGCTGTGTGCATTTGATGGTTACTGCATAGTGTTTATTGTTCGTTGAGCAGCCTGATGGCCTGGGGATAGAAGCTCCTTCTGAGTCTTTCTGTGCTCGCCTTAAGACTCCGGTATCGCTTGCCTGACCGCAGCAGTTCAAAGAGGCAGTTGTTCGGTTGGCTGGAGTCCTTGATGATTCTCTTAGCCTTCCCCCTGCACCGCTTGTTGTAAATGTTCTGGAGAGTGGGAAGCCCCCCTCCAATTGTGCGTTCGGCTGAACGTGTCACTCTTTGTAGTCTGCTACGGTCTTGTGCAGTGCTATTCCCAAACCAGGAGGTGATGTTGCCAGTCAGGATGCTCTCGATTGTACATAAGTAGAAGTTCCTAAGGATCTTCTGACTGACTTGGAACTTCCTGAGGAAGTAGAGGCGTTGTCGTGCCTTCTTCACAACACTGTCAATGTGTGTGGTCCATGTCAAGTCCTCGGATATGTGGGCTCCGAGGTACTTGAAACTGTTCATTCTCTCAACCGGTGCCCCGTTGATGCTGAGGGGGCTGTAGTCCTTGACCCCCGACCTCCTGAAGTCCACAATCATCTCTTTTGTTTTGCTGACGTTCAGGGAGAGGCAGTTCTCCTGACACCACTGTGACAGATTCTCTACCTCTTCCAGGTAGGCCCTCTCGTCGTTGGCAGAGATCAGGCCCACCACTACTGTGTCATCAGCAAATTTGATGATTGTGTTGTTGTTCCGCTGTGCCACGCAGTCATGTGTGTACAGGGAGTAGAGGAGGGGGCTCAGAACACAGCCCTGGGGGGCCCCTATGTTGAGCGTGATGGATGAGGAGGTGCAGTTGCCTGCTCTTACCACCTGGGGTCTGCCCGTCAGGAAGTCCAAGACCCACTGGCAGAGGTCATAGTTCAAGCCCAGGTCCCTGAGCTTGGCTATGAGTTTGGAGGGGACTATGGTATTGAATGCTGAGCTGTAGTCAATGAACAGCATTCTCACATAGTTCCCCTGCCTCTTGTCCAGGTGTGATGCTGCTGTGTGCAGCACATGGGCTATGGCATCCTCCGTGGATCTGTTAGGGCGGTATGCAAATTGCAGGGGGTCCAGGTTGATGGGGAGGGAGGAACAGATGTAGCCCTTCACTAGCTTCTCAAAGCACTTCATGGCTATGGAGGTGAGCGCTACAGGGCGGTAGTCGTTGAGGCAAGCAGGCGTAGATTTTTTGGGTACAGGGATGATGGTGCTGGGTGTATTTAGGTGATTAGAGATTGTATTGTATTAAGGATCCCCATTAGCTGGTGCCATAGCAACCAGCTAGTCTTCCTGGGGTCCACACACACACAAAAACATACAAAAACAATTATTGCAAAAACTAAATTATTAAAAGTCAGTACACACAATGCATAATGAAACTAACAATCAAGATAGCTAAAATTACATTACAGTGTAAAAATACTTTACAATGTTAAAAACAATTTAAGATTGAGGACAACAGCAATCAGTGGGCACCAGGGAAGGTGTATGGTTTTCTCAGCGTCAGGGAGAGACAAGAAAACACAATTTCAAACATCCTCCACAAACACAAGGAAGGAACCCCACGTTTTCTTGAACCTGGATGAAGAACCTCTCAGACTCCTCAGAGTACATCTCATATTTTCTAATTTGATCTAAGTAGAGTACATCTCTAATTCAGTGAAGGTGAGAGGGGGGAGCAGAGGACCTCCATTTCAACCGAATCAGACGCCTGGCCAGTAGAGTGGTAAATGCCACAAAGTGTGCTTTGTGCTTTGATAGTGATAACGTAGGTGGAGAATATCCAAAAAGAGCTGTCAATACAGTTGGTTAAGAATTTGTCTCAATACTTCCTGAGATGGTCTAAAAAATATCTGTCTAATACCTGTGCAAGGATGGGCATGACCAAAACATGTGAATATATGTGGTTGGAGCTGAATGACATCTATCACATATAGGATCGATATCCTCATATACTTTGGCTAATCTGACTTTCGTCAGGTGTACCCGATGAACAATTTTGCATTGTTTCAGCCTGTGTCTTGCACAAATAGAAGAAGAATGAACAAGACGCAGAATGTTATGCCAAATGTCATCCGAGATCTCCTCCTTTTTTCTGCATTTTTGTGGATAGGACAGGCAGAGAGGAAAGTTGGGTGAAGAGATGGGGAAGACATGCAGCATAGGTTCCGGGCCGGATTCGAACCCAGGACGCTGCGATTACACTGCGAGCGCAGGTACGTGGTGCGCCACTGTGGCACCCAGACAGTATGTTTGAGAGGTCGAAGGTTGATCACCTAGTAAATAACCATTTTTACTGTCCTTATCAGATTCAGATTCCTTTATTAAGCCATATGTGTAACCACATTGGTAATTGTCTCAGCATTACAGGGTAGGCATTTTTCCATACATTTTCTTTTCACATAACAACACACAGGACAAAGACAGTGCAGTGCAGGATTAATCATTTGAATATATATATATATATATATATATATATATATATATATATATATATATATATATATATATATATATATATATATATATATATATATATATAAAGTGTAAAGTGCAGTGCAGAGTTCCAGGTCAGTCCCAGTGCAGTATTCTTGCCAGTGACATTGTTATTGTTATTGTGCCAGTGTCACTTGGGGGCGGAGGGGTCCTGAGGCATTAATCAGCCTGGCAGCTGAGGGGAAGAAACTTAGTCTATGACGAGCTTTCACAGCCTTTGGGATCCGCAGCCTTCTCCCAGAGGGGAGCAGGGTGAAGAGGCTGTGGGAGGGGTTGGCCATGATCTTTCTTGCCCTCTTCAGTACCCTGGAGTCGTGCAGGGACCTGAGGGAGGGCAGGGGACAGCCGATCACCCTCTCCGCTGCAGCTTGGCGAGATATTTTGCCACTGCAGCGGGGAACCAGGAGATGATGGAGTGGGTGAGGATGGACTCAATGATGGCCGTGTAAAAGTTCAAGAGTCAACATGTTCCAACACATCTAATAACACATCTAATAGACCTACTTTGAACCTTGTTGATGTCTGTATTTGGAGGACGATATATACAACCTTAATGTAGGCTATATATTTGCCATTTTGTATTAATAGTCCATATATCTTGTATTGTTATTTTTTTTATTGTTGGTTTAATATTTTTTTTACCTTGCTTAGTGTGCACATTGTAAGAGCCAGTGGAGAAACATTCCACTGCTCACCATACTGGTATGATGTTGCATGTAACAAATAAAACCTTGAACTTGCACTTGAACTTGAACATCAATCATGTAAATCGAACCATGCCATCCCATAATTAGTGATCATGATCAATCACGCTATTTAAACAGGCCAAATCTGCACAATATGGCATATCTACTGCTGCTGGAAGATATCGCTGATCGAGTGCTGAGGAGTGAGTGCCAGTAGGGGAGAGTGGGGTGAGTAGTGCCACTTTTTACTTAAAGTGCCTTTAAAGCAAGGGGATTACAGTAATGCCCCCAACTAAAATATGTACATATAGTTTAGGATGTTGTGCATCCCTGGGGACAATCAATTTGGATCTTAAATAAACTTTCAGAAATATAGCTTTAGAAAAAAAAGTGGTTTTGTGGCACAACTTGCCCCCGTGCGGGGTAAATTGTGACATTAGAGAGAATACACTGGGGTAAATTGTGCCATTGATAATTTTACGTAAAACAGATAATTTTAATCTCAAAAGCGGTAAAAGCATCCTGCAGATCTTCATCTCCTTTCCAACCTGACGTATAGTCTTCCCCTGTTGCACCTCTTTCACTGCTCTTTCCAACTTATCAAGAGGAGTTGAAACCCTGTCTGTCTTCCGTTTGTATATCTGCGTGGCATGATGGATTTTGGTCTAAAATTAAGAATATCACATAATTTTAGTGATCAAATGCAAGAATGCAATGTACAATAAAATCATGGTGTACCTTACTAAAGCACTAAAACATGTGTGAACTGTTTTCAAAGTTGTCTATAATTGTTCAAACACAGCAATCAAAAAACCTCGATCATACAAATTTTACTTTGGAGGGCAAAAAACTGTTTTTTGAACTTAAATGTGCTTACCTCTCAAGCCAGGGCCCTCATTCATCAACGTGTGCGTAGAACATGTTCTATTTCCACACGTAAGTACAGAATTTAGAATGAGTGTACGCACAGGAAAGTCGGGATTCATCACACGTGCGTACGCAGGTTCTACGCACACCTGTCATGATGAATATGACTTTGATCCTACGTTTGAGCTCGTGCACTGTTTTAAGTATTTGCATACCAGAAACGCCCCGATTAACCATATACGGTAATGGAATACACCCATGAAATGTGGAAAAATGGACTAAGCCGAGGGAAGCGTGTCATGAGACAGGCTGACAGACGTGTACACTTACGGTGATGTCGGATATGATATCTATTAACCATTGCTGCCTGGGCAGCGCAAACACTAATAAATACCGCGCTGGAATATGACTGCCTTTTCCCGTGTTGTTTGATTAATACCCAGGGATTAAAGTTCTCCTCAATTTTATTCCAAATCGCGATGGATCTCCCGTCAATTTTCTACCTGCTGCATATGATTTCTAGAGGCATACTACAATCTATTTTGATGTCAGTATTGGGTAGCCTATATAAACAATAATACGAGAGCATATACAAGAACAATGAATCTCACTGCATGTATGATGTAGCCTGCCTTTCAATACATGAACTTGAATTCCATCATGTTTGTGTGCGGGACTCACAAGGCTGTTGTCACAATGGGTGGTACCGCCCGGTACAGTAATAATAACAGTCCACACAATATCACGATCCATGCCATAGCCTATGTTCTATTAGGACATGATCTGTGACGACAAATGTTCTAGAATGTTTGATTAAGATATCATACTCTGACAGCATGCCTATGATCAACAAAAACGCGAACTTGAATCCCATCATATACATAGTCTGTCCACTATCTGGTGTCATTGCAATGCGTTTTCTATTCTTTCTTATACAGTAAAAAGGGGGAAGAACACTATATTCATATGACTTGTATTCTGCTTACAGCTTCGAAATTCCACTTGTTTCGTTTAACGTAAAGCCTTTTAAATATAATCAAAACGTTCCCGTGTTTCTGTGGTCTGTGCGCAAAATAATAACGAGTTGAGCTTTATGATTTATGATGAATTGAAAATGGGGGACCCTGATGTAAACAAGACGAAAGTCTTTCTCTGGTCTGCATCCCCTTAACAATTGTATGTACTGAGCTGTACTGTACTGTACGTCTGTACCCATTCTGCAATCTGTTAATAAACTTTTCAATCAATCAAGCTACGCGGAGCGCAGTCAGTCAGTAGCCTACACCCCGTATATTCCGATAACGCTATATAAACCATGCTGCATTCATTCTGAGAGAGATCTATTATTCCAAATGCTATTTATAGGGTTTTGACCATAATTACACTACTGTTGCTATTTTACAATTAACTATAATGAATTACGGTTCATACTAGAACATGCCAGTGTTATTATGCACAGAAGCTCATTTCCTTGTTGTAATAATATATTCTACCACTGGGCGTCAGCTAAGTGTGCTCTGACCTGTGCGTAGACGTAAGCACGGAGTCAAGTTCAAGTTGAAATTGATGAATCCCACTCTTTGCTTAGAAATGATCGTACGCACAGGGTACGCACAAATCTGTGCGTAGAACACGTTGATGAATGAGGGCCCAGGGCCCTCATGCATCAACGTGTTCTACGCACAGATCTGTGCGTAACCCGTGCGTACGATCATTTCTAAGCAAAGAGTGGGATTCATCAATTTCGATTTGAACTTGACTTCGTGCGTACATCTACGCACATTTCAGACCTGGCGTACCTAGCTCCCAGTGGTAGAATATCGCTACTACGCATAAGCACTCCTCAGTCCTGCATTAGTTCCAAGGCGGAAATAAAGTCACTGGCGCGTGTTCTGTATGACCCCCGTGATTCATCATAGTTCATTGTGAAACAGCGATATTAGTGTAATTATGGTCAAAACCCTATAAATAGCATTTGGAATAATAGATCTTTCTCTCAGAATGAATGCAGCATGTCATATATCATGTTACGATGAATTGAAAATGGGGGACCCTGATGTAAACAAGACGAAAGTCTTTCTCTGGTCTGCATCCCCTTAACAATTGTATGTATTGAGCTGTACTGTACTGTACCCATTCTGCAATCTGTTAATAAAGTTCTCATTCATTCATGGTTTATATAGCGTTATCGGAATATACGGGGTGTATGCTACTGACTGACTGCGCTCCGCGTAGCTTGATTGATTGATTGATTGAAAAGTTTATTAACAGATTGCAGAATGGGTACAGTACAGTACAGCTCAGTACATACAATTGTTAATTGGGGATGCAGACCAACTTTCGTCCTGTTTACATCAGGGTCCCCCATTTTCAATTCATCATAAATCATAAAGCTCAACTCGTTATTATTTTGCGCACAGACCGCCGAAACACGGGAACGTTTTGATTATATTTAAAAGGCTTTACGTTAAACGAAACAAGTGGAATTTCGAAGCTGTAAGCAGAATAAGTCATATGAATATAGTGTTCTTCCCCCTTTTTACTGTACAAGAAAGAATAGAAAACGCATTGCAATGACACCATGCAGATAGTGGACAGACTATATGATGGAATTCAAGTTCATGTATTGAAAGGCAGGATACATCATACATGCAGTGAGATTCATTGTTCTTGTATATGCTCTCGTATTATATTGTTTATATAGGCTACCCAATACTGACATCAAAATAGATTGTAGTAGTATGCCTCTAGAAATCATGCAGCAGGTAGAAAATTGACGGGAGATCCATCGCGATTTGGAATAGAATTGAGGAGAACTTTAATCCGTGGGTATTAATCAAACAACACGGGAAAAGGCAGTCATATTCCAGCGCGGTCTTTATTAGCCGACAACAAAATAGATGCCTCTAAAAATCATATAGCCAATCGAACACAACTAATAAAGGCATTCATATTGTACAGCACGGTTATAATGACACACAACACAACCAACGCCAAACAGTGGTCAACGAACGGTCTTTATTAGTATTTTGAGCTGTCCAGGCAGAATTGCAGCAATGGTCTTAGGGAGCCGTTGATATCTGACATCACCGTTTACAAATCCGCCTTTTATTTATCCACCTCCGTTACGAGGACCTCCACCTCGGTGTCTGTGTAGTTTCTCTTTTTCGTTCGCTTTGCCATCCTCCAACATTCCACGCACAGGGATTCCCTCATGGTATTTGAAGGGGAGGGCCTGACCATATTTGGTTGGTCGGGGCGGTTTTGGTATGCAAATACGTGAAAGCGTGCACGAGCTGCGGCGCAGGGCCAAGGTGGGATTCATCATGACAGGTGTGCGTAGAGCCTGCTTACGCACGTGTGATGAATGCCGACTTCCCTGTGCGTGCGCTAGTTCTAAATTCCGTGCTTACGTGTGGAAGTAGGTCAAGGTCAAAGTCCACGTTGATGCATGAGGGCCCAGGTGTCTCCCTTCTCTGCAGGTTGAGTGAAATGGATGCCTCTTAAAAAATATGTTGTCACATGACCAACTTCTTCTATGGTTTTCTAGATAACAGGAGTGGAACTACATGCCCCTTGGCACTTCTCACCCCACTCTCCCCTACTGCAACCATGCAGATATATTAGCAGAGAGCGATGAGTACCTAGTGGGATGCTACCAAGACCTGTCCTAATGGAGTTGTACGATACCATGGAGCCAGCACTGAGGAGCCGGACCAGATGCTCAAACCGTATGCAACCACACGTCCAGGTACTGTCCACCTTGGGCTTTTTAGCTACTGGGACATTCTAGAGGGAGCTAGGAGACAGAGTTGGCATATCGCAGACATCCATCAGCAGCGGCCTCCAGTGAGTCATGGATGGAATCATACAACCAGATTAATTTCCATATCTCAAAAGCAATACCACTCCATCAACGTTCAAATCATCTGTGACGCTGTCACGTTTTAGACTCAATCGTGAAAGTTGTAAAAGATACTTAAAGATATAAGAGATGAAACACTTTTGAAGGTATTTATTATAAAAAGTTAACAAGCAATGTAATATAAAAGTGAATAAGCAAAGTATTTATACAAGGTGAATATAGCAAGGTACAATTGAAATCTAGATTGTTACAACCGGCCGGTCGAGTATATAAGAGAAAGAAAAAAACAGTCAAGTCATTGTGGGTCAGTCCAGCAGTCTCGTCCGTGGAGTCCAGTCAGTCCGTCCAGTCAGTGTCCAGTAGAAGTCAAAGCAGAAGAAGTTCCCCCTTCCCTGTGAGGGTGATCTTTATTAGTCCCCTAGTCCAGTGTGTGTATGTGGTGTCTCTCCTCAGTGCACGTCGTGTGTCTTGTGTATTGGTCAGCCTGTATGTCAGCCGTGCATGAGTGCGTGGTACGCACACTTACGTGCGCATTTGTGCGTGTCTCTATGATAACGATCTGTGATTAATGGAGACTAGAGTATGCGACCAGTGGTTGACCTGGTCGTATATTAGTTGGCTTGTGGCATTTTGTCATAATGAGTTGAATTATTTGATCCGGGCTAGTCTGGTGGGATCTCTCACCAAAGGCGAGGGTGCATGTATGTGTGTGTGTGTGTGTGTGTGTGTGTGTGTGTGGGGGAGATGTGTGCGTGTGTGTAGGTTTGTGTGTGTGTGTGCTTTGAGAGTGTGGGGGTGTGGAGTGAAAGTGTATGTGTGTGTGCTTGTCCTATGTGTAAGTGTGTGTGTATCTAGTGTGTGTGTATCTGTCCTGTGTGTATGTGTGTGTGTATGCTTGTGTGTGAGAGAGACGGAACCACAGCCTGCACCAAGGGTCAGCAGGTCACTGATAAGAATCTGTGAGTGGCCCTCTGGCTGGGAGAGAGACGTCTTTTTAAGGGAAACAAACTTTGTATAGTGTAATGATGGGAGAATGTCTCTGCTAGAATATTTACGTGATATACGTGTCATATTTCAACAACGCCAAGAACCACCTGCTCAACATGGTTTACCGCTTCCCAGGAGGTGCACATGACTCTTACATCTTACAAAACAGCTCTGTGGGTGTGCACCTCGAACAAGGAGATGCTGGAGACACATGGCTAATTGGTGATTAATCGTTCCAGCAACAGTAGGCTTCTATTCTTCTAATGACTTGTTTTAGTAGCAGATTGCGGATATGTGCTGGCCCCCTGGTTGATGACCCCACTCATCAACCCTAAGATGGAGCAGGAGGTGGCCTACAATGAGAGCTTTGCGCGCACTCGTTCCAGTGTCGAGCGCAGCATCAGACTGCTGAAAAGACGCTGGATGTGTTTGGATGCAGAAGCTGGTACACCGGTGACTGCTGTGGTGCCCATGATGGCAGACAACCCTGAGCCAGCTGTTCCTCCTTCAGTGGCCAACATCTCTCTCCTGTGTTTTGCCATTCTTTTTCACTTCAGCCGCTGTGCGTCCCTCTCCTGACACCACGTTAACCTCACATCTCATCCCATGCTACTCTTTTTTTGGGTGGCCTTGTACCCCATATTGACACTACTAAATAAGATGTCATGCTTATGTTCTACTCCTTGCAACAGTTAGGTCTGCGTTTACTGGCCGGTGCACCACCGGTGTTCGCTTTCTGCTTTGACATGATTTTCATGTCATATATATATATATATATATTCTCCACACCTGTATAATAAAAATTACATATACATGTATCTGTAGCTACTACATCTATATCTATACATATCCCTTACCTACTCTTACTAGTTACACTGCTGGCCAGTATGACTTACGTTACTACCATAGGGTCTTTATACCTGTATCACTGTAAATATTAATACTACAACTCTGTACATCTGATTAGCACTATTACTAATTTAGATATTTTACACCCAGTTTAATCACCTTTACATTTGCACTCAAACTTATTTTCGTTGTACTTGTGTCTTGTGCTGTATAATGACAATACATTTGAATCTATACAAATTTTGATCAGTTGCAAATTGCTTTTGCGTTTGCGTGGATTCTGTGTGCACATGATCCTGTGGTTGCATGCTTTTATAAGGAGCTGGTGGAGCATTTGTGTATGCAAATTCAGGTGTACGAGAAGGCACGTTCAATTTAAGAATCAGTGGCATTCCAGGCGGCTACGTGGTGTAGTGGGCAAGGCGCTCGCCACGAAATCTGGAGACGCTGGGCTTGCCTGTTCGAGCCCAGCGCTCCACATTTGCTTTCAGTTTAGCTGGTCGTCCGTACTAATACACATTGGCCGTATTAGGACTATGACTCCTACAGGTCGGTTGGTGCGCCTGCGCAGTAGAATCAGGAAGTGTCGGGGGCAGCGTGAGCCTCCCACGCGTTACTCCTCGCCACTGAGAGATCGAGCTGCGCAGGTGAAAAGATGCGACTGCTGTTACCTCAAGTACCGGAGGGGACTTGTGCTATGTATGACTTAGTCCACATTGCAGCCGGCTTGTGGGAGGCAAGAAACAGCGTTCGTGACAGGGGAGGGTTGAATTGGATGATACGAAATTGGGATGGGAGAAAATATAGAAAATGGGAGAAAAAGTGGATAAAAAAAAAAAAAGAATCAGTGGCATTCCTCATTCTGGGGAGTGCAGCTGAGAACACTTTTGGCTGTTTAAGAGCACATTCCACGCGTTCATGAATCCAGCTGGGATCTTTCTTAGGGTTGTCTTACCAAGTTTGTAAGAAGACATTTAAGAAAATGTTCCAGAATGAGGTCCCTTGTGTGTATTAATTAAAACAGCCTTTGTCCAGTCACATCCACAACATGTCACTGAGGAGCCCTATCTACGTTTCTGTTCCAGTGAACGGACAAGTGAAGCAGCTTCTTTTGGAGTGTCGATTCTTCTCCGTGTTCCACCCACCATCACCTTTAATGTTGCCGGGTACAGTAGCACATAATCCATTCCCATTTTCCTCAGCAGTGCCCTAATGTCATCAAAAGCCTTGCGCCTTCGTACCGCCTTAGCAGAGTAGTAGTTAAAGAAGGAAAATCCTGGGTTCCTTGTGTGTGTGATCGTCCTGTTTGCGTGAATATTAAAGGCAACCACCTTGTGTTCAGCCTTTCGTTCAGCGTTTCTCTGATTGGCCACACGGCCACGTGACCGCGCGGCAGAGAGTTGCGCCGCCCGCGGCAGCGGCCATCTTCCGTTGTAGAATTGTTTACATCAGGGTGAACGCTGTTGTATTCGCAAATATGAGAGCCAGCAATACACAGCTCCAGTTAACCTAATTTATACCGTAATGAATCATTAAAAAAATATACCGTTAACTGGAATATGTTGTTTCTTTACACATATGTTGGGATTATGTAATTGGTTTGTCATGACAAAACAATAAAAATCGCTACTTTACATCAGGGTGAACGCTGTTACGCTGCCACCACCCACTTCAATGACAGAGCTCTCATATTTGCGAATGCATAAACTATATCTTAAATTATGGCTATGTGTCTAATATGGCTGTCGCGAAGTCATTGATAAGCGACAGCCATATTAGACACAGCCATAATTTAAGATATAGTTTATGCATTCGCAAAATATGAGAGCTCTGTCATTGAAGGGCTTCTACAACGGAGCACGGCCGCTGCTGCTGGAGCTGGACCAAGTCAAGCCGGCGGCGGCGCACGGAAGCCGGGGACAAACCACCGCATCGCCCCGCTGGCGCTTCAGCAGCCTCCACTGATGTACAGTGACACCCAGAGTTTCTAGTTACAGTAGTGACGCGTGAATCGAGATAGTCCTAACAGCGTTTATTATTAAGAGTCAGATAGTCCTAACAGTGTTTAGTCCTAACAGTGTTTATTAGTAAGAGTCAGATAGTCCTAACAGTGTTTATTATTAAGAGTCAGATAGTCCTAACAGTGTTTATTATTAAGAGTCCTAACAGTGTTTATTATTAATTAACGTCATAAACCAACTACCAGATTTATTTTGCACCAGGGAACTTGAAGGTTCCTGCCGCGCTCGCGGCAAAAGGGGGCGGGCTAGCGGCGTGGGGTCGTGGCCAATCAGAGAAAAGCTGAACACAAGTTGGTTGCCTTTAATATTCTTGCCTTTAATATTCACGCGTCCTGTTTAGGTCGGCGAGATCCAAGCTGACGAGCTGCCTCCATTACACACTGCTCGTCTGTGAAGTTATGGAACTTCATCATCACTGGTCTGGGATGCTGATTGGGGGTTTTGGTGCTAAGTCGTCATGCAACGACACATACATGCGATGGGCAGCACACACAGGAACACACATGCAATTTTTGGGTCGCCGATGAAATTTCGTCTCTGCACTTGACCCACGCATCCCCCCCCCCCCCCCCCCCCTAAGGGCAGCCGGGAGCAGACATGGGCTGCGGCGTGGGGACGAGCCCGGGGACCAATCCAAGTGCTCCTGTCTGTCCTCGTCAGGGACGCGACAGCGTTTGCGATCTGTTCTGCACGTTTTTCCATTGGGTTTACCTCTTTTTCTGGAGGGGAAACCCTTGTGAGCACGGGGAGAAGATGCAAACTCCACACAGACAGGCATGGGAGATAATCAATTTTTCAAAGAATTTCACCGGATCAGAACCTTCTGAACTCTCTGCACCTGCGACGCTGACCTCAGTTGTCGAGATCATTGATGTGTTCTAGCATGTCATGCACTTGTTTCTCAAGAGATACCATCTTCTACTCATCAGAAATCCATTTCCCCACTCCTCCCACTTGGACAGCGACTGCTTACAATTGTGAGGTCTAACAGTATGTCTGTGTTATACAGTGTATATTTTTGCCTTTTGTATTGTATTTATTATTATTATTATTGTATTTATTATTTGTCCCCCAGTTTAGACAAGGTCACTCACAGAAGGCAAATGAAAACCGTAAATTCCTCACTTCTAACAGTATTTATGAGTTTATATTTGTTCCTTTTCTTTATTATTATCATTTTTCTTTTGTATTGTATTTATTTATGTATACTTGACCCCACCCAAATTGATGAACGCAAGTATTTGAAATCATCTTCCTTTAATAAAAAATGTATTCGCAAAAAAATACATAACATCATCTTTGGGTCCAGTATGGATACACATGAATGATTGGCGGCTGAGTGATCCACTGTATGTTCCAATGTCTCAGCTAGTCTTTTCTCTGGCAGGAGTGGAAAGCGCAGGATTTCTCCAGATCTAATGGGGGTAATAGAGAATAGAAATTAGATTTCAAATTGTAGAATTGATGGAAATGTATTGTTTGTTTGTTTGTGTGTGTGTGTGTGTGTGTATGTGTGTGTGTGTGTGTGTGTGTGTGTGTGTGTGTGTGTGTGTGTGTGTGTGTGTGTGTGTGTGTGTGTGTGTGTGTGTGTGTGTGTGTGTGTGTGTGTGTGTGTGTGTGTGTGTGTGTGTGTGTGTGTGTGTGTGTGTGTGTGTCAGGGTTGTGTTGTTCAATTCCATTTCAAGCATAGAAAGTCCACTTCTTGAATTGAAAATGACTTGATTTTCCTCTATCCTGGTGTGTGTGTTTGTGTGTGTGTGAGTGTATATTTGTTTCCTTTATTTATTTAGATAGTATGTTAATGAGTTAATTTGGAATACAGTTATATTACTCTTCATTGAAGCCACAGTACACCACAGTACAAACCTGGAGTATAGTCAGTGCACTGCCTGAGCGGGACCATGGCAACACGCAAGTAGTCCTCTCCCAGGAAACTCTCATAGGTTCCCTCGGCTGGCACTTCCTGGAGGCACTTTGTTGAGTCTTTGAAGAGGAGATTCTTTCCTCCAATCGATGAGAACATTTTGAATGATGTGCCATCGGTACCAAACTTTGCCTGAACACAAGGCAAGCAAGTGTAATTAACTTTGTAGATTGTATTTGACATCTAATTTATGTTGTAGAAGGATAATACAAATAAATCCATTTGATTAGCAAATCTCTACCAGGCGGCAGTCACCCACTTCTTTTCTAATAGCCTATACGTTAGGCGGGGCTTAAGTGTTAACCAATAGAAGTGTTGACAACATAGACCAATGAAAACAGATCTCACTGCAGTATTCCTATTACACTATTGCACTAGTCTAGTACACTATTGAACTATTACACACTTACACTAGCAAACTAGTACACTATTACACACTTTTATACTACTACACTATTGCATACTATTACACGATTACACACTATTAATACTAATAAACTTTGTTTGAGAATTGCAGCCCAAAGTGCTTTACAGCAGTAAAATGGACATACAATTTGTATAAAATAGACAGAATAAAAGCAATGCAGAAAAGAAAAGGGTAAAAACAATGCAGACAATAACAATACAAACCAAACCAACAATTAAATTGAAACAAATAAATACTCACACATTTTAAAACCAGATAGTCTTTACCTGTTTGATGGATGTACAGTAGTGAGTGCAAAGCAGTGTTAGTGTCAAATGCTCCTTTTTCGTTATCAAATTTGAGTCACCTTCATTTATTTTTTTGTTTAGTCAGTTTTAGTCAACTACAGGTCTGAGCATTTTAGTAGTCAGTTTTAGTCTCGATTTTGTCTTTTTAGTTTTAGTCTAGATTTAGTCGCAGAAAACGGATGACATTTTTGTCTAGTTTTCATCAATGAAAAAAAAGCATTTTATTCTCTTGTAATGCAATTCTATTTATTCTTTAAGTATAGTTTATGCCAAACCCAAATTATACAATGGCATGCACATTTCTTGATTCTGATTCATGACTCATTGTGGAACAAAATATAAATCGCGGGAAGTCTGTTGTTAGATGCCATTCGTCAAAAGGTCATTCGTCATTTCACTGTTAATAAAATTTTCAAGCAATCAATCAATCAATCAATCAATCCAATAACACATGCTCACTTCACTGTTAAACGGCATGCTTTGAAGCAGCTCGGAGGTGCATGCCATCTAAGAATGAAGTGAGTGTGTGTTATTGGAATGATTGATTGATTGATTGAAAATTGTATTAATGTCCGCCTTGTTTCGAACTGGTTATGCTTTGACCACACGCTCACTTAAAACAGCGCACCTCCCAGCTGTTTCTATAGAAAGTAGGTTAAAAAAAAATTTGCCTCCTATAGGGAGGCAACTTCTTCCTTTTTTTTAACCTACTTTCTATAGAAGCATCTAAGAATGAAGTGAGCGTGTGTTATTGGAATGATTGATTGATTGAAAATGTTATTAATGTGCGCCTTGTTTCGAACTGGTTATGATTAGGCCCTCTTTCGAAGTCGGTTATGCTTAGAGTTTGAAATCAGGGCTGGTGGTCTATCGCCCTGCTCTAAAGATAAACTCTAAGCATAACCGACTTCGAAAGAGGGCCTAAGCATAACCAGTTCGAAACAAGGCGGACATTAATCAAATTTTCAATCAATCAATCAATTCAATAACACACGCTCACAGCGCACCTCCCAGCTGCTTCTATAGAAAGTAGGTTAAAATAAAAATGTGCCTCCTATAGGGAGGCAACTTCTTTCTTTTTTTTTAACCTACTTTAAGCATCTAAGAATGAAGTGAGCGTGTGTTATTGGAATGATTGATTGATTGAAAATTGTATTAATGTCCGCCTTGTTTCGAACTGGTTATGCTTTGGCCCTCTTTCGAAGTCGGTTATGCTTAGGATAGTGTAAATACACAGTACACACTGATTGCAATTCTCACTGGGACCTACACATTTCACACACACACACACACACACATACCACAATGAAAACTATCAGTGCAACTTAGTTTACATGAATCGAAAAAAGCTAGATCAATTTAGATATAAAACATTTTTCCTTTATAATGGTAAAATAACATGATTATTTTTTTTATCTCAAAGTATTTTTGGCAAATAAAAATATTTAAAACAATAAAATAATCGGCGGTTAGGTGGCGTAGCGGAGATTGCGTTCGTCACCAACCCCGGAGCTGTGAGCTGGATTCGCCTGTTCGAATCCAGCTCACAGCTCCGGGGTTGTCACCAGCTTGGCTGGCCGTTCACACTAATACAATTGGCTGTATTAGAGGGTGGGAGAAGCTGGCGGGGTGGGTCCGGGTCGTTGTAAACAGCGACTCCTACAGTTCGGTCGGGGCGCCTGCTAAGCGCGGATAGGACCTGAGTGGGATAGTGTGATCCTTCCACACGCTACGCCCTCTCAGGGAGGATCCGCGCTGCCAGGTGAAAAGAAGCGGTTGATTCATGTTGTTTTTTCGAGTTATTTGCACCGATCGATGTTCACTGTATCAAGATGGAGTCTCTCTAACGATAGCGAGTGGCCGGACCACATATGGATGAGCACTACCGGTTCAAAGGTTAATTTCCGGTTGGCGATCTGCCGATCGGCCACCAGATGGCGCTCTTGAACCGCTAGAGAGTTGAGAGGAGATCAGCAGTGTGTCTCAGGGCTCCGGAAAGGAAATATGATTTCGATGACAGATTTTTGAAATATTGACATCAAAGACGAGTTACGGCGTCTTCGGCAGAATGAGCATGGCTAGGAAAGACGAGTTCCGGCGTTTTCGGCGATTAAAGTGTTAACAGCATAAAACAACCTCCTTATAACCGACATGGGGGCAAATTGGAGGCGAGTGTTGTTTTCCATTTATACTACATTCCAGTCGATTCCCTTTTGTCCGTCGAGTTGTACCGTAGATCGCTAACGCCACTTTAAACTTAAAACTTAAAATGGCGGCCTCCATCAGAGCATTAGCAACGCTAACAACATTAGCGAAGCTGCCACTGCACTTCTATGTACATAAAGTGTGCTAATAGTAACAACATATCACAACCCCTAAGACTGGGAGCGTTCTAACTCTACTGAGCATGTACCCAACATTATATGAAAAATTAAAAGTCATTACGATGTTTTAGTGCGCTTCAAGCACTAAAGGTTAAGCCCTAGCCCTATTTTCTGAAGATCCGCCTAAAAATACATACGTAAGTAAATGGAAGATTGCTCCACTTCTACAAGGCCCATTTGCATGTTCTTGGTATCTAGGGACATCTATGGATCTCATGGAATGTATTCCCAGTGTCAGAAATATTGTGTCTGTTACTAGGCTTGAGTAAATTGTGATGAAACAAAGGAGAATATAAATTATGATCTTTCTTTGCATCTTTGACAATGAATAAAACCATGCTAAAAATGACCAGACATGAAAAACTGCCACTGAGCTCGTTCAGCACCTTCTTGAGATCATGTGTACAAAGAAAATCTAAATCTAAGCAAATTAATAAAGGGAATATGATTAAACAGAATGTTTTGGAGATACAGTACTGAATTCTGCCATCTCAACACATGTAATTGGAAATATTATTATAGAATATAGAATATCAGGCCTATAAATGACCTTATTATAGCCAACAAATCTCCTCTTTCAAATGGCAGAGTTCAATTTGGATTTAGTATCTCCAGGCGTGCACTGAAGAACCGTGAATGAAATCAGTTCCATTCTTATAATGGATATGGCTCCGCCATTTTGGATCGGAATGCAACATGGATTGTTGCTAAATGTTCACAGAAGGTAGACACACAAACTGCGCTCCAATCTATGCCAATAACGTTCATACAGAAGTCATTTGCTTTCAGGAAGCTGGAATCGCCTGGGAAAGGTAGTTTTTCGCAATTTCAACGCTCGTTGAGAGCTCTGGATGCCCTCTCCTCATATGACTACAATTGGCGACAAGCCGCTAATTCAAAATGGCGGATATTCGCTAAATTATTAACTCATTCCCCGCCAACAACGAGTTTACTCGTTATTGGGAGCCGACGCTTGAACGCCAACAACGAGTATACTGATTATTTGATAATTTTTCCTTTTTTTCCCGATATTTGTATTCATTATTCATCCAGGGACTTTGGTGTTACCATAGGGAATGAGTCTGAGATCGCCAAAGTGCAATACCGGCCGCATCCAGCTAGACGGCGGTATCAAGCACCCTTTGAGACCTTGTATCTTGGCCTGTGCAACGGTCAAATGTCACCGGGCTCACTTTTCTTTGTCGGGTGAATGGAAAGGTTATAACGATCGGATTGGGAAGCATCAAAGGCTCCCGATGCATGATGTGTGGTAGATTATGTTGGCGACACGATCAACACCAATACTGGGACTCACGATCAGATAATTGGAATATTCTTTTTGGGGTACATCCTAGTGAAGGTAAGGGCTATATGATATCAATCCTGCGTTGATCCAACCATGTCTTCACCCCGATCACAACATGTCTATAACGTTACTCCACAACGTATGCCGTTGGTGGTGATCAAAGCATAAAAAAAACGACACCCCCCCTTTCATGCATTCATGATGAAACATAATACCTATGATATAGATTTGATTTGGGAATAATAGCGTGTACAGGCAAGAAACGGCAACGTTTATAGTAGAATTTATGTATAAGGCTATTACTCAGCCCTTCGGGAACTACCCCAGACCACGCTATAACCATACTTATATTCACCATGGTATAACACGGGAACGTATGGATGAAGAAATGAATTCTTTTTCACATATTGAACGATAGATAGGTGATGTCAAATGGGCCATAGTATTGTATCCATAGCTATAATATAGAATATAGTTATAGCTCTACAAACAAGGTGACACACTCCTATCTTTTAAAGTGTGGCAGTGCTAGAACGGGGCCCGACTAATCCCCGGCGGTCAATGAGTTAAGACATTCCATAAACTAAAATCTCACTAATAACAATTTAACCTATTGGTAAACAAACGTATTGCTGAAAATATACACTATGACTGCTGTTGTGACATGGTTAGGGTCTTTACTCTTGGATACATTTGAAGAAAAGAAAAAAAAGACTTAAATGCTATGTACTTTTGGTAGAACTCTTCGGCTGCTGCAGGAGTGTTGAGAGAGTAGCGGATTCCGTTCATGGTTATTGAAAATATTGCTGGGTGGTATAAGCTGTAGTCAAGAGAGACCTGGGACGCGGTTTTTAGCCTCGCGTAGCTTGGCATTTAGTGGGCCATAATCCGTGCAGAACTTAGCTATTGCCGGAAACGGAAATGCTGAAATAATAACGTGAATTATTCTAAAAGTTATAATTATTTTGTCTCATCTTGTTTTAGTCAACATAAATTAAGAGATTTCGTCATGGTTTTTGTGTCACGACATTTTGTGTCGTCAGTTGTAGTCAACGTCATTGCATTAATTATTTAGTCATGTTAGATGGTCTACATTAACTCATTCACGGCCAGACCCGAGATTTCTCGGGTTAACTCGCCAGCGGTTGAGCGCCAGACCCGAGATGTCTCGGGTTTTGATCCTTTGATATTTTTCCTCTGATCCTCGTTCTAGCCGTCCCTGAGTCGTTTGTATATGTTTGAATTGCAATGCCGACTATCACCAGGTGGCAGTATCATCTGTGTCTGAACTGGAAAGGCTTGGTGTTGATACAAGTCTTCCTTTTTTTTTTTTGGTAGGGGCTCCGCCTCCTGCTTGAACAGAGATTCACACTGATCGCCTCCATTGCCTAAGTGTATTTTACCATCGAAACATGTATAGACATATACACTGGTGATGGCGATGCAATCACTTGGAATAATTCTTTTTGGAATACCTTCTGGCTAAGGTATATTCTAGGTCTATTTTACCTAATCTGAAACGTGTTTTTCTAACTATCACAGTTCTTTTTTTTATCCACTTTTTCTCCTCTTTTTCTATTTTTCTCCCATCCCAATTTAGCCGTGCCAATTCTCCCCTCCCCTGTCTTGTGCCCCCCACTGGCCGGTTGTAGGAAGGATAGAAGCCCATCGCATGTCCCCTCCGATACATGTGTAGGCAGCCAGTCACATCTTTTCACCTGCCAGCGCGGACTCTCATTTGGCGAGGAGTAACGTGTAGGAGGCTCACACTGCCCCCGCCATTTTCCTGTCTCTGCTGTGTAGGCGCCCCAACCGACCTGTAGGAGTCGCTGTTTACAACGTCCAGATTACCACCCATCGATTTCCCACCCGCTAACTCTGCCAATTGAGTTAGTATGACGGCCGGCCCAAGCCGGAGGCAACGCCGACAGCCAGATTCGATACCGGTGTCTCGTGCGTTGGTGATGAGCCACCCAGCCGCCTCTAACGATCACCGTCCTGTGTTAAAACATGCTCGGCAAACACGATCACAGTTTTGAGTTAAAACAACCCCCCCCCCCATCCCCTTGATGATTTTGTGAAGGTACATATATACATGTTATATTAGGGCTGGGCAATATGGCAAAAAATCATATCGTGATAACGATATGATAATGTTATCATATCATTCGATATCGATAATAATAAATAAATAAAAATTTTACATAAACAGATGTATGTTTATTCTGCAGCAATTCTTTGTCGTTGCCGCCATCTTTAGTGTTACATCCCCTCACACTCCAGTTCTCAGGCTGCAGCTGGTTTAAAAGCGAAAGTAAACCGGCTTCTCTGCTGGCTGTGGCTCCAGGGGAGTTGAACAGTTCTGGCTCTGCTAGTTTCTTTTCTATCTTTTGGCGCTTTTTTGGTGGACAAACCACCCGCACATGTGCACCGTGACTCGTGACTGGAGTCTAGCTCTGCTAGCACACATAGCCTACTGTGTACTGACGGTTTCAAACTGTATTTTAAATTAGAAAGCAAACAAAATAAATGGACAAGAGAAAAAGAAATCTCAATTTGGTCAGTATTGTCATTTGGACAAGCAAAGCCATTACTTTAAGTTGCAGGCAAGAAAGACAAGTCTGTCCACTGTCTCTGGTTTTAAAACTGCCCTGTTGCAGGTCAAAAAAAAAATTCTATATCGATTATTAAAATATATCGCGATATTTATCGTTATCGTTATATCGCCCAGCCCTATGTTATATACCTTTGATTTGGGAGTATTTGGGGGTTCAGGGAATCAACCAGAACGATTCAGGCTTATTGCACATAACGCGTTTTATCTCATGATCTATGAAAAAAGACTGGATTATCTTGGAAATGCGATGTTTAGCGTGTAATAAACTACAAACTACAGTGTGTAGAAACAAAAAAAATGTCCATGTTGCAGTACAAGTAATGTCTGTCAAATGAGCCACACCATTGTCTCCACAGCTATAATACAGAACACACACAGCTTTGCAAATATAGTGAAACACCGCGGAAACTACTATCAAGCTGGCCATCTAGCGGTAGAGATAACCGCTAAGCGTGGCGCTCAAAGTGTTAACGTGACGTCACGTCTCGTTGTCGTCAGGGGAAAAAGCTTAGTTGACAACCATATTTAGTCATCATTTTAGTTGACAAAATTTATACTGGTGCAAAGTGTCAGAATGCATTAAAAGGCTATGGTGAAGAGATACGTTTTTAGCTTTGGTGCGTAATTAGCAACAGCTGCATCCCCGATTCTCTTTTGGCTGTAGCTGGGAACCTTCAATAAACCATTAGTAAATTATTGTAGTGTTCTTGGGGGCACATATACAATTTAACTATGTAGCTTAGAAGAATTGACAATGTAGCTTGGCCCTATTCCATCTAGGGCTGATCCATGCCTTTATTTCAAGCCAACTTGATTACTGTAAAGCACTCTTTACTGGCCTCAGGGAAAAGAAACATGGGAGAGACTTCAGCTCATTCAAAACTGCAGCTAGAACCAAGAGGAGAGAGCACAGTGTAGTCCAGTGTTGACTACTCTGCACTGGCTTCCGGTAACATTTAGAATAGATTTTCTCCATATATACAAAGCCCTCAATGGAATAGGCCCAAGCTACATTGCCAATTCTTGTAAGCTACATAGTTCAATTGTCAACGATGTTCCCCCAAGAACACTGCAATAATCATACTGTGCTTCATACTGGATAACCAGCTCCTCCTAGGCCAAAATGACGAATGTAAAGGTAATGGGGCTACTGTAAAAAGCACTTCAACATACTCGAAAACAAACATCCTTGGGTGCCCTATGGAGTAGGTTTCAGCATTTACTTCAGGGCTTGATTGGACTGAAGTGTGGCCTCATTACTTTACACTCATACATTAGCTGCAGTTATCCAGTATGAAGAACATCATGGATTATGCTGAGAAAGGACTCCACCGACCAACAACATCAACAACGTCATTAGGAAATAGGGCTATGGGTTAGAAATTTAACTCTTTAATTCCCTTTAATAAAAAGTGAGCTTGAGATCAGTCGTGTCTAGTGCTGTACCAACCTGTTGCTCCTGGAGTATGCGCACCACCTGCTTGCGGGTTTCTGGGCGTGTCACGACAGCATGAGCAGGCACCTGGGCTAGGTTGCATCTGGCAAAATCAGTGATGGGAGCAGTGGCAGGGCTTGAACCTCGAGGGCAAACCAGCTCAAAGTCTTCACTGTTTAAACCCTGAGCCCATGGTTCTTGGTTGGCTGGTCAAGATAGGGGTGGGATGAAAGGGGCGAGAGAGATGAAGAGAAATGTTAACAGGGACATATGTATATTTATACAGGTTAAGTTTTCCTCTCTACATCGCCCCCATACCCCAATTGGATCCGTCATCAGCTCTATTTTCAATCTTTCAAAATGTTCTTACGTACCCCAGTTGCTATTGCATGTACTTATTTGTGTTTCATTACACGTATATGTACATGCTTACCAACTGTTTCGCCTGTTTTATAGCAACACTACTATCACTGACATCTAAGAAGGGAGATCCCCCCTTGAATGGCCCTTCTGTGGTGCTTTTTTCCCTATTGCTAGGTTTTTTGTGAGTTTTCGTGTGGGGTATGTCTGGGAGTGTTGCATTAATTTATTTATTATAAATTTTATTTTGGATTTCATGGTGTTTTTGTTTTGTTCTTGATTTATTGTGATGTTTCTTCTTCGTTATTGGCCGCCAGCGGTTAACCGTTTTTCTTTTTTTCCGACTTTAACACTTTCCGTGCCACTCACGAGATTTCTCGTGTTTTTGTATAGGTGGTTGAAAGCCACTCACGAGATTTCTCTGAATTTTTTTTTATTTTAATTTTTTTAAGCGATCTGAAAAATGATTGCATCACCCGAGCCTACCCGAGTATAGCCGAGCGGCGCCGGCGATCACTGTGGAAAAAAGCGCCCCCTGTCGTCTCCCAGATGACATAAGTGATTTTGGAATGGACTCAATGAAAATGAATGGGGAAAAAAATCCGGTACTCCACATTTTCCAGTTCACTGATCCAGCCGGGGTTACCACAGTTCATTCTGGAACCTCAGATCCCCGCTGATCATGGAGTTCTACAGTATCGCGTTGGATCCATACACGTATCGATTTTTTCGAATGGTGATCAGGAATTGGAATATACCAGTTGGATACCATCTGATGTCAGGTAAGGACTCTATGTTATCAGTGTTAGGATAATCAGAGTAAGTTTGATGAAGTTATAAGCTGTTTTGTGAAATGTCTTCTTTCGGTTTCACTGTAAAAGTCTGTGAGGAAATCAACGGAGCGATTATCCGTGCGCGGCCGTAATGTGCTTGCGTGCACGTATAATATTGATCATCTAGCGTTTATTTGAAAACGATTCATAAAAAGGCAGACGAATATCAACGTTGTGGAATATTCCACTAAAAGACGATTTTCATAGAATGCTCCAGAATGAGCTGTTTTTTATATCAAAACGGGGGCTTTTCTAACTGCTCTGAAACAGAAACGACGCGATAAAAAAACAATCTGCCTTGACAGCACTGACTGGAAAATAGTCTTTGATAATGCGATGGGCAGATTAGACACATAGCCATAATTTAAAACATAGATTAGGCGATATTAACGTTAACATTGGCGCCGATGGTGGCATTCAGCCAGTAAAAAGGAAAACCAGGCGTGGCGCTCAAAGTGTTAATATTCTATACACTCTCACGGACCTCTGTGTTATCATTGGAACTCATTCTGAGACCCGAGAGTGCAATGCCGGCCGAATCCCTACGAACGCCCTACCCAAAGCTGTAAAGGAATGTGAATCCCTACCCACATTCAAAACCGCTCTTAAGGAGCACCTACGGGAGGCTGCAATTCGAAACTGGCCACCGTAAATGCCCAAAACCCCCACCACCTCCTAATAGACAGTCTCCTCCCCACCGCATGTATATATTCCCTCCCAGCCGTATGTATATTTCTCTCCCACCCACCCACCCCCTCCTAATGTACAGTCCCCTCCCCATCATATGTATATACTCTGTCAGGATCTAGGGGTAACAGTACTGTATATTTGAATACCGTTTATGTCACAAATGTATCAGTACTAAATACCGATATGTCCCTATGCCATAAATGTCATGTATGTTGTGTATGTCATAAATGTCTATATGAATTGAAAATGGGGGACCCTGATGGAAACAAGACAAACGTCTTTCTCAGGTCTGCATCCCCTTAACAATTGTGTGTATTGAGCCGTACTGTATTGTACCCATTCTGCAATCTGTTAAATAAAGTTTTCATTCATTCCTGCTAGGTGGCATATCACCTACCCTTTGAAACCTTATTTCACACTGTGTGTTACATTTTATATGGTCCGGGCGGAGAATTTGGACCCAGGCAAGTGAAACGCTTCATCCGAACACCTTGGAACGTGTTCAGCACACTTGATGCATATTTTGTGCCCGATGGACATACTGGAAATTGCGATCAGACAATTGGAATATTCTTTTTGCAATACCTCCTATCAAAGGTAAGGACTATATGACATCACACCTACTTTGATCCAACAATGATTTCACATCGATCGCAACGATCAACGTATGTAGTATTCAGTATGTATGTAGTATGCCGTTGCGGACGATCAGAGCATCACAAAACGCCCCCCCCCCCCCCCCCCCCCCCCATGATGAAACATAATACCTATTACCTATATACCTTTGATTTGGAAATAATATCGTGTCCAGGCGAGAAACGCGAACGACTTTTGCAAAATGCACACAGCGCTCTATAACTCAGCTTCCGGAAATTAACCAGGATCACTCTGAAACTATAAAATATTCACCACGGGATAACACGCGAACGTATACATGAACAAAATGTACTCTTTTTTACATGTTGGACGAGAGATAGTGACTGTCAAATGAGCCATAGTATTGTCTCCATAGCTATAATATAGAATATAGATATAGCTCTGCAAACATTGTGACGCACAGTGAAAATGCCTATCTTTTAGCGTGGCTCATTGACTACAGGGATGAGGGTAATCGCTTGCGCTGAATGAGTTAAAGAACACGTGTCCGGCCCATGGGGACATTAGGGTGGGATCACGATATGATACAATATCGATTCTTTGGACAACAATATGATATTTGCCGATATCACAAAGTCTGCCACGATACGATACGATTCAGGTGCCTGCGATCGATATGAGACGATATTATATGCCCATTTAACACAATCAGTAACATTTAGATCAACTCAAAAAAGGCAACGGAAATATCATTTGACATTTTTATTTTTGAGCTCTTCCAGACATTTAAAGGGGACCTGCATTGCTATTCCTTGCACTATTTGGGCAACTTTACACAATTCCTGTGAGTCTATGGAAGACATCTGTATGCTTTTTTTTTTTTAAATCTCCCCATCCCAATTTAGTCGTTATGCCAATTCCCCCCCTCCCCTACCTGGTTGTTGTGCGCATGTTCCTCCTACTGGTCGGTACAAGGGAACCCTGAAGTCTACCACACGCTTCCTCCAACACATGTGGAGACAGCTAGTGGCTCTTTTTTCACCTGGCAGCGAGGACTCTCATTGGTGAATCGTAATGCGTGGGAGGTCACGCTGCCTTCACCATTTCCTGCCTTTCGCTGAGCAGGCGCCCAGACCTGACCTGTAGGCGTCGCTGTCCACAACGCCAGATTACCACCCACGACTTCCCTCTCCCTAACTCAGCCAAACGAGTTAGTATGACGACCGGCCCAAGCCGCAGGGCAATGCTGACTCCGGGAGTCGAGACCGCAGCCTCTTGCATTGGTGACAAGCGCAATCTCCGCTACGCCACCCGACCGCCCCTCTTGTTTTATATTTCTAATGAAGTACTCAAAAGCATAATTTTTCAGCCTCAGGATTTCAGGCTGTTATTGGATGGGCTCCGCCCATAAGCGCTTTCAGTGACAGTCACCCACACAGCGTGATACATACGAGAGAGAGAAAGAATGAGCAAGCGAGAGAGAGAGAGAGATGCGTCCCCGACACACACGCAGTCAAGTTTGTGTGTAAATGCCCCGACGAGGGAGAGAGAGAGAGAGGAGAGATGCGTCGCCGACACACACGCAGTCAAGTTTGTGTGTAAATGCTCCGACGAGGGAGAGAGATGGCGCACACACATTTACACACACTTCTGCATGGTCCCGCCAGTCCCTCTCTCTCTCTCTCTATCTCTATCTCTCTCGCTCGTTCTCTGCCTCTGTCAAAACCCGTTTGATGAAGTGTCTGGTTACACTATGAGCTAGGGGTGGACGGTATGGTCTAAAATGTATATCACGGTATAATTTGAAGCATAGACGGTAACGGTATATAACACGGTATCATCGTTTTTGATACAAAAAAAATTATTTTATTTTATATAATTTTTTTTTTTTTATAAAATATATAGATTATATAATTAGACTTGTACTTGTATTATCTGCGAGACATCGCCACCACGCAACAAGCTCCACTGTCTGTGTGTACTCTAGTAGCCTCCAGCTACGGCCAGGATTCTCCGGAGCTGCACCTGGACCTATACTCGAGTAGCCTCGAGCAGAGCTACGGCCAGGATTCTCCGGTGAAACATAATTCTCCGGTGAAACTTATGTGATTGCGTTTTACCGTTAGCATTGCGGCTAGCGTACATAGCGTGCACAGATCAATATAACTCGCTATTGATTGTTTGTACTAGTAACGTTAATGCTAGTAGAATAGACACAATGTGAGGTAATCATCATCATCCATTTTAAACCGGTTATTACCTAATGCTAACGTTAGTAGAATAGACACGAGTGTAACGTTAACGCTAGTAGAATAGACACGAGAGGTAACATTAACGCTAGTAGAATAGACACGAGAGGTAACGTTAACGTTAGTAGAATAGACACGAGAGGTAACGTTAACGCTAGTAGAATAGACACGAGAGGTAACATTAACGCTAGTAGAATAGACACGAGAGGTAACGTTAACGTTAGTAGAATAGACACGAGAGGTAACGTTAACGCTAGTAGAATAGACACGAGAGGTAACATTAGCAGAATAGACACACAAGAGTCTGGTTAACTCTTTCAGTGCCACTCACGAGATTTCTCTGGTTTTTTTTATAGGTGGTTGCATGCCACTCACGAGATTTCTCAGAATTATTATTATTATTATTTTTTTTTTGCGATCTGAAAAATTATTGCATCACCCGAGCCTACCCGAGTATAGCCGAGCTGTGCCGGTGATCACTGTGGAAAAAAGCGCCCCCTGTCGTCTCCCAGATGACATAAGTGATTTTGGAATGGACTCAATGAAAATGAATGGGGAAAAAAATCCGGTACTCCACATTTTCCAGTTCACTGATCCAGCCGGGGTTACCACAGTTCATTCTGGAGCCTCAGATCCCCGCGGATCATGGAGATCTACTGTGTCGCGTTGGATCCATACACGTATCGATTTTTTCGAATGGTGATCAGGAATTGGAATATACCAGTTGGATACCATCTGATGTCAGGTAAGGACTCTATGTTATCAGTGGTAGGATAATCGGAGTAAGTTTGATGAAGTTATAAGCTGTTTTGTGAAATGTCTTCTTTCGGTTTCACTGTAAAAGTCTGTGAGGAAATCAACGGAGCGATTATCAGTGCGCGGCCGTAATGTGCTTGCGTGCACGTATAATATTGATCATCTAGCGTTTATTTGAAAACGATTCATAAAAAGGCCGACGAATATCAACGTTGTGGAATATTCCACTAAAAGACGATTTTCATAGAATGCTCCAGAATGAGCTGTTTTTTATATCAAAACGGGGGCTTTTCTAACTGCTCTGAAACGGAAACGACGCGATAAAAAAACAATCTGTCTTCACAGCACTGACTGGAAAATAGTCTTTGATAATGCGATGGGCAGATTAGACACATAGCCATAATTTAAAACATAGATTAGGCGATATTAACGTTAACATTGGCGCCGATGGTGGCATTCAAGCGGTAAAACGGAAAACCAGGCGTGGCACTGAAAGAGTTAATGTTGTTATTGATTGATTGATTGAAAACTGTGTTTACTCTGGCTTGCTCTAAACCCTCACGGACATAGCTATGCTCACGGAGCTCTCATGCTGTACGCCAGCGGCCCCGCCTCCCCACACGGAGACAAGCGGAGTACTACCTGCAGTGGAAAAGGACCGAAGTACCAGGTACCTAAAGCGAGTAGAGTAGAGTAGGGTTGAGCCGAGTAGGTACTATGCAATGGAAAAGAGGCATTAGATGTATTTGACCCGTTGCGGAAAAAAACAGCAGGGACTTATTTCGGGTCGCAAAATAGGCACACTCTGTAGCCCTGCTCTGCTGTAATGTCTACACGGCGTTTCACATGCTACTGCTGTGCTGTTGGGCGGATACGACTCGCCACGGGATTTTTAAAATAAGAGTATCGCAATATGAACCGATCTTTTTACGTTGCATCGATCCTATTGGATCATTGATAATAGATCGATATATCGATCTGGATCAATGTATCGTCCCACCCCTTAACGTGTGTTGTCGGGCCTTACAAATAATGTTAAATGTAAGTAATAATATGATTGAATATAACTGCACTTTAACTGTTCCACAAGGGGGCGCTATAGGCATAAGGAGACGTAGCTGTAGCAGCTGAAGTCAGGTAGCAGGTATAAGAGGGAATGTTCCCTCCCCCCTCTGTCTCTCTCACTCTAGCTCTCAAGGAGAGCAGGTCTTGTGGTGGAAATGTGGAAAGTACTTAAGCATTACATCACGCGCAGGAGTGGTTTGTGAACAATAAACCATGCCTAGGGGTGGTCGTTAGGCCCGAGGCACAGCAGAGGGTCGTTAGACCCCCCTAGGCATGGTTTATTGTTCACAAATCACGACTGCGCGTGATGTAATGCTTAAGTACATTCAAATCAACTGCCACATTCATCCAACCTTATTGCTATACAATAAACACACATTAATCGAAGATTTATTGAAAAAACCATCCGCCAGAAAAAGTAGTTCCCACAACAACAAAAAAGAGAAATTGCCTCCATGTGGAAGCAGCTCGGAAGTGCATCCAACCAACTAACACATCCAACTGTGTGTTATTGGAATCCAACTGCCTTTCAACTAAGACATCCAACCAACTAACACATCCAACTGTCTTTCAACTAAGACATCCAACCAACTAACACATCCAACTGTCTTTCAACTAAGACATCCAACCAACTAACACATCCAACTGCCTTTCAACTAAGACATCCAACCAACTAACACATCCAACTTTTCTTTAGTTTTTAATTATGAAGTTAGTGGTTGTTATTGGAATGATTGATTGATTGATTGAAAATTTTATTACCAGATGCAGAATGGGTACAATACAGTACGGCTCAATACACACAATTGTTAAGGGGATGCATGTGTGTGTGTGTGTGTCTGTGTGGGGGTGTGTGGGGTGAGTGGAGAGCCAGCTTCGGACAGTGTGAGAGTGAGGGCTGCAGTCAGGGAGAAGGAAAAAGAAATTGAAAATAAAATTGCAAATTAATCAATCAATCAATCCGCGATTTTTCTTTTGTTACACAATGATTCATGCACTGGCGTAACTCTCTCTTAATGTGTGCCGGGGACAGATTTGGGGGCGTGGCGAGTGACGTCGATGGGGGGGGGGGGGGTTAGGGCCCGTAGCCGCATTTCTGCAGACCCCTCTCTGATTGGTTGAACTCTATTTCTGCAGACCCCTCTCTGATTGGTTGAGCGAAGCCCCTCTCTGATTGGTTGAGCGTGCGCATGCGCATGAGCCGCGACAAGCTCCTCCAGAAACTCCTCCAGAAACTCCGTTAAGCTCCAGAGAGAGAGGCTGAAAACCCACAGTTCTTGCCCGACGGATGGGAGCGAATCCTGGATCCGAGGTTTCTGATGACTACCCCCAAAACACGGAGGTTGCGAACGCAATTTATACGCATGGAAGTATTGATTACGCCATAACGAATCATTAAAAAAATATACCGTTAACTGGAATATGTTGTGTGTGTGCCTTTCTGAATATGATTTGGGAGGGTTATAATAGAAGAAAGACAGTGTAAACAATATAACGTTATGTGAATAAACCGCGAAATAATAACTAATTCCTTGGTCAATAGAAGTCTCTGTGATACTTTCTGAATATGATTTGGGAGGGTTATAATAGAAGAAAGACAGTGTAAACAATATAACGTTATGTGAATAAACCGCGAAATAATAACTAATTCCTTGGTCAATAGAAGTCTCTGTGATACTTTCTGAATATGATTTGGGAGGGTTATAATAGAAGAAAGACAGTGTAAACAATATAACGTTATGTGAATAAACCGCGAAATAATAACTAATTCCTTGGTCAATAGAAGTCTCTGTGATACTTTCTGAATATGATTTGGGAGGGTTATAATAGAAGAAAGACAGTGTAAACAATATGTTTGACGTATTTTAACACACACCTAGGCTGACGACCCGAGCTATTATTATGCAAAGACAAGTACTTTAGCGAGTGGGTACTTGGCCCTTGCAGGGCAAGAATGCGACCCCCATCTACTGCTCTTTGCATAATAATAGAACAGGTAGTCAGACTCAGCTCTTTGGACGGTAAAACGTGGGGGGGACACCTTCCGCCGTCCCCGGCGTCAAATACGCCCCTGGATTCATGACCCATAGATTACACAATCCAACATTGTGTAAGAGACTAAGACATTCGCCGTGACAGAATCGCTTGATATTTAGTCGTTATGACGCTATCAACATATCCATTTGTTAAAGATTATTGTCCGCCATCTTGTGATCCGGCGGAGTGATGTGATGTGATTCGGTTGTGGGCGGGTCCTGGGACCAGCAGCGTGGAGAGTTCCCTATACATACGTGTAAATGGACTGTTTCAGCCAATCAGAATCGAGAAATTTGCATGCCGTTGTATAAATATGAAATAAACCACGCCAGTTAAGGCTAAAGAGGACCTTGTTGTCATGACCAGTTATTTTGCTCCCCAGGTGACTCTGTCAACAGTATTCGATTTCTCTCTAGCACCACCATGAGGCCAAACTTTAACATAAACATTTTGTGCATCTCCTCATCCATTAGTCATACAATTATGAAACTGATATCCAGAGACGTGTCTCCCTGTGTACAACAACACTTATTTCCCTACTCCGACTAGCCTGTTCACCTGATTCTCACCAAACTTGCTTTGTGGAATCACGGGACTAACATCTTTAAATGTGTCATTTAAATAATTGATAGGCCAAACCATATGACTGCCTGATCCAATAAAATGTCGGAAAACGCATGGTAAACATGAAATTATGCTTACTTTTTACTTGTGAACGCACTGTCCGATTTGCACCAGACTACAAATATGTTTTCATAAAACTAAAAACATTAACTACTAATCATAGAGGGGAAGCATTATAAACAGCTTGTTTAGGCTTGTTAATCTGACGACTTCAAACCCTGCCCAAATAGCAAGGAGTAGATATGCAAATTTATTTACCTCTTTCAAACCCTCCCTATATCTATACTAACGAATTTCTTCAAGAAACTGCAAAGGTTAATATCTGCATTCATATGGAAAATGGATGGGGACCTCTATGAAAATAACATACTGTACTCCGGTCCTCTGAACAGTTATGCAGCCAGCACCTTCTACCTCCCAACTACTAATTTCTTCAAATATTTACAGGTCAGACACTTCATAAGTACAGGTCAGGGAGGAAGCTCCACTCTCCTCAAGCCCCTCCTCATTGACGATATTCTAAAAGGTGTCACACACCCCAGAGGCATTCTATTTTTAACAGAATAATAGAATTTTGGCCTTTAATGAAACAAAACCCCTAAACACTAGAACCAAATGGGAACAGGACTTGGACTGTACTTTTGAAGACGACGAATGGGAATCATTATGTGACTCGGCACTATCCTTTTCATATAACACTCAACATAAATGTATGCAATTTAACATTATCCATAGAACCTATTTTACGCCAGAAAGACTTCACAGGATGAATGACTCGATCTCAGATCTTTGCCCTAGGTGCTCAACTGAAACAGGTAGCCTTCTCCACATGTTCTGGGACTGTAACAAACTAAAACCATACTGGGGCTCAATATGTGAGACTCTCAAAGAGATCACTGGGTTTGAGATCCCTTGTACACCTAAATTAGCTTTATTAGGCGACATGTCTGACATCTCTCCTGATAAGAGAAACAAGGTGCGGTTCATCAAATTGGCCATGGTTGCTGGTAATAAGTGTATTGCCTTGCTGTGGAAAAGTGTAGATTCCCCCTTATCTATGTGGCTTAGTGAAATGTCTTCGTACATGGCATCAGAGAAAATTATGTTCAATCTCAAAAGAAAATCACATCTCTTTGATAAATGCTGGTCTGGATTTAGGCAATACATAGGAAATATTTCATAGCAGGTTGTAAGTTGACTATGAGATTTGTTTGATATAGATATATGAGCACCTACATAGACAGGTATAGCTGAATTTGTAAGTATAGAATTGATTTCACCAATTCTACTTCCTTATTACAATTTAAATGTTTTACTTATTTTTTAAACAAACAATTTTCCTACGGTCCTTGTCTGAGGGTGGGGGGGTCTAGTCTTGAGGGCTTTTACTTAAAAAATTATTTCTGTGGGGGTATTTGATTTATGTACCTACGGCTACGTTTCTTACTAGAGGGGAAGGGGTTGTTTTGGGGGTTTTGGGTGAGGGGGAGGTTCTAGGGGGCGGGGATTGGGAGGGGGGCAGTTTACAACATTGTCTAACTTGATATTGTTTAAATTACTATGTAAACTAATGCTGTAAACGAAAAAAACACATAAACATATTGTTAAAAAAAAGGAGTAGATGTGCAATTCCCCCCCAGTGCCTAAATTACATTTCAGACTGCCAAATCCATAAAACCCATTTTCCATAATATGTTCCCTGTAAGGAACAGAGTAAACTAAAAATGTTGCATCTCAGGAATACACAGAGACTATCATGGAAAAGACGCGCAAATGGGAAGCAGGCTAAAACAGGGAGGAACATATAAACAGACCAATACATGTCAACAACAGCCACTTACCACCTCCCGTGTTCTCTGGCACAATGGTGTGTTTGACGAAGGCAACATCTCCAGCACGCTCAACTAGACATCTACAGTGATAAAACCAAACATTCAATATATAAGGAAGGTGATTAATTTCAAGCTGTACCAATGGGGTGAAAATAGAACAGTTGCAGTCTCTAAAATGAAAGGACTTTTACACAGGCGGAATCGTTAACACCGAGATTGCTGGACAACTCTTAAAGACCCATACCAGTATAGTGCACTGATAAGCCTACCTTGTACGAGCCAAGTTGGTTAGTCTCTCTTTCTGAAGTGTCACTGATCAAATGCAACATACAAGATAGATACAAGGTTCTAAGAAAAGTAGCTTCCATCACTATTCGATTCTGGTTGAGGATGGTCCGATCTCACTTAAAATATGTAAATAAAGTACTAATCGACCACAGGAAAAAGGTACGTATTGTACGTTATGTTATAGCTAGCCATAAGTAATATATTGACGTGTTTACAAAGATTTACAATGTGTATGTATTACAAATAAGTACATATACCGTATTACTAAATAAATGTATATTTAAATAATAAATTATAAAAACGTTTGAGCTCCCCTGCTGGGAAGCGAACCTGGGGCGCTCGTATGGGAGGCAAATCTACCTCTACCTCAAGACTACAGTACCGAGACACACTTTTCCAATAGCCTTGCCCAAACCTTAACCACACTTAAACTAACCATAACTGTCGAAGACAAACCCTAACTTTACATCTTAATCACAACAGCTAAACGTTAATACAAACCATCATCATAGTATTGCTGCGTTTGCATCAGAGTGGATGGGTGTCTTAGTCTAGTGGTGAGAGCACCTGGCCGTGACCACAATCATTGTTGGTTCGACTCCCGGTCGTGGTGTTTGTAAATGGTAAATGGCTGCATTTATATAGCGCTTTTTTTTTTTTTTTTTTTTTTATTTTTTTCCCCTCCATTTTCCTCCGATTTTCTCCCATCCCAATGTTAGTCGTATGCCAATTCCCAGTCCCTTCCTGGTCGCTGCGCACTTACCCCCCACAGTCAGATCATCTGGGAGAGTGGAGGCTATCACGTGCTTCCTCCGACACACGTCCAGCCAATCAACCGCTTCTTTTCACCTGGCAGCGCGGATTCTCATCGAGAGGGCGTAGCGTGTGGGAGGACCACACTATCCCCCTCAAGTCCTATCCGCGCTTAGCAGGCGCCCCGACCGAACTGTAGGAGTCGCTGTTTACAACGACCCGGACCCACCCCGCCAGCTTCTCCCACCCTCTAATACAGCCAATTGTATTAGTGCAGACGGCCAGCCAAGCTGGTGACAACCCCGGAGCTGTGAGCTGGATTCGAACAGGCGAATCCAGCTCACAGCTCCGGGGTTGGTGACGAACGCAATCTCCGCTCGGCCACCTAACCGCCTTATATAGCGCTTTTATCCAAAGCGCTTTACAATTTGTTCCTCACATTTTACCCATTCACTCACACATTGGTGCCGACCTGCTCATAGGGAGCAATTAGAGGTTAAGTGTCTTGCTCAAGGACACTTCGACATGCTGCCCGGGTGGAGTGGGAATCGAACCGGGAACCTACGGATTGCCAGACGACTGCTCTACCTCCCGAGCCACTGTCGCCCCATTTTTTTGGGGGACTTTTGCAGATACGAAACGTGAAAATATTAGTTATGGCTATAACATAACGTATGTTGTACCATTTTTCCTGTGGTCGATTAGTACTTTATTTACCTTTTCTGATGAGGCTGTGTTGTTCAGGCAGTCATGTCATTTTGGCTCAAGTCTCAACCAAGCCATTATAGTACTAGTGCCCCCTACCTGAAAGCCCCATTGTAGCCATAGTATTGCTCATGAGCAGTGGTTTTGCACTTGTCTCCATCCCCCACGTTTGCTCGACCACTGCCTTTGCAATTTGCACAGAATGGAGAGTTAATATCTGCTCCAGGGGCACAGCCACTAGCGAAGAAGTCACCTGAAGAAGAGACACACAAAGCAGTATGTATTGGTATCGTAAGAAAATCGTAAGAATATTAAGTTTGAATTGAGGAAATTAGTTAAAAACTTATATTTGTTCTTGAGATTGACAAATGTAACCCATTCCCACCGAGTGATGACACTGACTAACCATTTCAACAAAATTCAACTAGAATGAAAGCATGTCTCCATTCTTATTTCTTATTTTTTCGTGGTGAGACTTCACAGTTGTTTACGTTTGGATCACTACTTGGGCCTATAACGTTTCCTCTTATTTGTCGTCATTATTTCATAAAAAGGATCACGATTCATAATCAAAAATTAAAAAAAAACACCATATCATAACATACATATGTGCATGCTCAAACAGAAGAACTTGTAAGGGCAATTGCACTGGGTTTTATGTATCGCCAATAGGTGATTTATTTTCTTGTTCAGCCCATCTCTGGTTTACAATGCTTGAGAATTAAAAAGGTACAAGTGAAGGTTTAATACCTGTGTCCATTACTTACTGAAGACGCAGCTGCCAGTGTTACGATAGACATGGCCCATGGGGACGTTCCACCCTGCAGTTCTGCCAAATCCAGTGTGGCAGGACTTCTTGCCCTTCAGTTCATCCCAGGACTTTATTGTACCCTTCCTCACCACTGCTACAGCATAGTAAGAGGAGGATGCCACTGTGGAGGAAAAAGTCGATGGAATATAATGTATAAGGAAGAGGATCAGATACCTAGATTCATTCATCAGTCATTCATTTGGTAGAAACATCTTGATAACTAACTGTGAAGAGCTGATTGGTTCAATGTAAAAAATTAAATAAGACAGCTGCAAGCAGCCTTTTTCAGGAAAAATAAGTTGTTTGTTTGGCCTGATGGTGGCACTATGGAGTATGAAGAAATGTGGTCCGACATAATCCCAGGCCCATCCCAAACATACAATACAGTATACCTATGTGAAGTTTGATTGGTTCAACCAAACTGTTTTTGTTTTCCTGTTTGTGAACCTTACCAACGTCATGACTGTTTGTCATGGTCAGTCTGTTGAATAGCTTTAATAATAGACTGTTTGTCATGGTCAGTCTGTTGAATAGCTTTAATAATAGACTGTTTGTCATGGTCAGTCTGTTGAATAGCTTTAATAATATACTGTTTGTCATGGTCAGTCTGTTGAATAGCTTTAATAATATACTGTTTGTCATGGTCAGTCTGTTGAATAGCTTTAATAATAGACTGTTTGTCATGGTCAGTCTGTTGAATAGCTTTAATACTAGACTGTTTGTCATGGTCAGTCTGTTGAATAGCTTTAATAATAGGATTCCAAAGATGCCTCATGCTTATTTTGGTGGAGATTGGATGAAATGTGAAGAAGCAAGAAGAAGGAGCATGAGCAATCGATTTGGCTTGACCCAATGATTCTTATTTTCTCATTTTGATTCTAGGCTGGATGGTTCAGAAGTTATTGTCCAAAATGTAATAGAGCAACTATCTGGCCAATCCTTGCAATTCTTGTGGTCGGAGTAGTGGGGGGCATTTTGAACCCACCCAAACAGTTTAGTTGCTCTGGGACTTAACGGTTTCTGAGTTCCAGAAGAAAGGGAAGAAGAACAAGAACAAGAACAAGAACAAGAAGAAATACTTGGACCCCTAAAAAAAGACACTTAAGACAGTTGTACTTACCATTCGAGCGGCATAACTCTGTGGAAAGGTTGGATATATAAATCATGTTAATGTAGAAGACATGTAATGAAACCACAAGCTTGTACATGTCTGTTTCCGTGACATACAGCTACGGCTGTATTCAATACTTAAAATATTTGTATATGAATATTGAGTCAACAATCCAATGTGGCACACATGTTTTTTTTTTTCTTTTTTTTTTTTTTTTACTTATGGATGTGTAATCTTGTGGAGGTTTTACTTATGGATGTGAATATTGTTACTCAGTTGATAGAGTTGTACCCTTCCTGATGACCTGTCGTACAGAACTTGTAAATCGCTTTGGATAAAAGCGTCAGCTAAATGACTAAATGTAAATGTAATCCAGTGGAGGATTTACTTATGGATGTGTAATCCTGTGGAGGTTTTACTTATGGATGTGTAATCCTGTGGGGGTTTTACTTATGGATGTGTAATCCAGTGGAGGTTTTACTTATGGATGTGTAATCCAGTGGCGGTTTTACTTATGGATGTGTAATCCAGTGGAGGTTTTACTTATGGATGTGTAATCCAGTGGAGGTTTTACTTATGGATGTGTAATCCAGTGGAGGTTTTACTTATGGATGTGTAATCCAGTGGAGGTTTTACTTATGGATGTGTAATCCAGTGGAGGTTTTACTTATGGATGTGTAATCCAGTGGAGGTTTTCTGTGCAGTAGCAGATAAGGCTAGGCTATCCTAATAAGGACATCTATTTAGTATAACATAATAAATAATAAAAGGACAAGACCAGGGGTGCATTGCTCATGGGACGGGGTTGCACGCCGAGCAACCATCTTTTGTGAGCAGAAGTGTGTGAACGCACATGCACGGATGTGCGCGCATGCGCGTGCACTCAAGAACGCGCTGCACTCGACTCGTCGCGTGTACCTGGCTACCTTGCATAAGCATAACAATAGCGCATGGAATGCAACCCATTTCATGGCAATCACATTCACAGGTTTGGTGTGAACGGTGCTCTGCCTGAGTCAGACCACCGTTCACACCAAACCTGAGGGGAGGGGGCAGGGAGCTCTGTGTCTATTCCATCCTAGTATCCAACCATCCACTACACTACACAGTAAAATACTTATGCACAAAAGTAATTCCATGCAGCACTGCAGAATGTGAAAGGGGATTCAGCGCCATGAATCAAATTATCACCCCAACCCGCTCAAATGTAACTACAATTACATTTAAAACATTGTTTGTTTTTCCACCATATCTGTTGACAATATAATTTCTTTATATCTTGAAGGCTACATCCTGTGCGCACGCGAGGGAACATTTATGCGCATGCGCGCAACAATTTGTGTTCCTCTGTTGTCCTTTCTTTCTTAACCCTTTCATTACCACACTACATAAGGTTAACCTTTCACTGGGGGCGGCTAGGTGGTGTAGTGGGCAAGGCACTCGCCACCAGTGTGGAGACGCTAGGATTCGCGTGTTCGAATCCAGCTCTCCACATTGTTTTCAGTTTAGCTGGTCGTCCGCAGTAATACACATTGGCCGTATTACGGGGAGGGAAAACTGAAGGGTGGGGATCGAACGTTGTGAACAAGCGACTCCTACAAGTCGGTTGGTGCGCCTGCGCAGTAGAATCAGGAAGTGTCGGGGGCAGCGTGAGCCTCCCACGCGTTACTCCTCGACACTGAGAGATCGAGCTGCGCAGGTGAAAAGATGCGACTGCTGTTACCTCAAGTACCGGAGGGGACTTGTGCTATGTATGACTTAGTCCACATTGCAGCCGGCTTGTGGGAGGCAAGAAACAGCGTTCGTGACAGGGGAGGGTTGAATTGGATGATACGAAAATTGGGATGGGAGAAAATATAGAAAAATGGGAGAAAAAGTGGATAAAAAAAAAGGTTAACCTTTCACTACTGGTAGTGAAAGGGTTAACCTTCTATAGTGTGGTAGTGAAAGGGTTAATGTGTGCTCCTTCATGCATTCCTGACTGGGAGTTGGAGTGTTAACATATTGCTGAGCAAACAATCACCTACGTCTGTGAAAAGGAGAAGCTTCAAAAGGTAGTGGCCTAAATCATAAAGACATGAGCAATAGATAATGTTGAGATTTATTGGAATGGTCATCATTCCATATTGCAGGTTGCATACATTCACAGTATGCCCACTACTGCAAACAGTGTATCTAGCTAGATTCACTGACGGATTTCATAAAAAGTGACAGGGAGCTTCTGTGAAAATGTTGCATATTCAGATTTACAATGCTTTTGCAGACCATTAACTCATTGGCCGCCAACGATCAATATATGTGTGTTTGTCCGACAACCGTTGAACGGCAACCATATATACGTTATTTGATCGTTATTTTTTTTATTCGATATTTCTATTCATTACAGGCGCACAGACTCAGGGTTAACATGGGGAATCCACATGAGAATGTAAAAGTGCAATACCGGCCGCATCACGCTAGACAGCGGTATCAAGCACCCTTTCTTTTTTTTTCTTCTTTTTATTATCTTTATTAGCATTTCACAGCTTTTTCTGGCCATGCAGGACCGATAGAGGAGAGAGGGAGAACGGGAGGAGAGGTAGGGAAGACACACGGCAAATGGCCACCGGGACTGGGAAACTAACCCGGGGCGACCGCTTCGCGACTCAGCGCGCTATATGGTGTGCTACTGGGGCGCCCATCGAGCACCCTTTCTACCCTTGTATCTTTCTCTGTGGGATGGCCCCAGGTCTCCGGTTTCACTTTTCCTTGTCGACTGAGTGGAGCGGTTCTCCCGGTTCCATTGAAGCACGTCAAATATCTCCGATCCATATGTTGTGGTGAATTATGCCGTAGACAAAATGGACATTGGATATACCAAATGGCGATCAAACAATTGGAATATCATTTTTGGAATACTCCCGGCCACAGGTAAGGGCAATTTGACATACATTTTAGCTTGATCCTGCAATGCTTTCATACCGATCGGGCTGATAGCCGTTTTTAGTGTTCAATGCGAATGCCGTTACTGACAATCAAATAATCAGAAACGACCCCCCCTTTCATGCATTCATGATGGAACATAATAGCTATGATGTAGATTTGATTTCGGGATAATAGCGTGTACATGCAAGATATGGCAACGTCTATAGTGGAATCGACGTATAGGGCTTTAACTCCCCTAGACCGCTCTAAAACCATACTTATATTCACCACGGTATAACACAGGAACGTATGGATGGAAAAATGTATTCTTTCTCACATACTGAACGATAGATAGGTGATGTCAAATGGGCCATAGTATTGTATCCATAGCTATAATATAGAATATAGTTATAGCTCTACAAACAAGGTGACTCAGTCCTATATTTTAACGTGTGGCAATGTGACCACAGGGCGATGACTAAACCCCAGCGGCCAATGAGTTAACATGGATGTACACAAACACAGCACATGGTTATATAATGCAAAACATGCAGATGTTCTTTGTTTGAATAGGCCTGCCTATTGAATATTCAAATGGGAAAAAATAACATTTGGTACTATGCTGCACACAACCTCATACCTGCATCATACTGCTCCACCATAGCAGGAACCAGACCACACTTCCCAGCTGTATACACCTCTCCTCCATCCACTGCCATGGCATCAGCCTGTTTACTCTAGGGGGGGGCACAGGAAAATTAAGATTAGACATCACACGGTCTGCTTACTTCCACCTATGCAACATCAATCGGCTCCGCCCCTCACTTACACCTACCAGCACCGCTACTTGTTCACGCCCTGGTCACATCCCACCTGGATTACTGTAACTCTCTCCTCATTGGTCTCCCACACAAGTACCTCTATAAACTCCAACTGGTCCAAAACTCAGGAGTGGAGCCTGCATTGTCACTAGAACTCCCTCCACCAACCACATCACTCCTATTCTCCACCAACTTCACTGGCTGCCTGTTAAGTCACACACTGACTACAAAGTATTACTACTCACCTTCAAGGCCCTCCATAACCTAGCCCCTCCTTATCTCACAGAACTTCTCCAGTCCTACACTCCCTCTCGGTCACTCAGATCCTCCTCTTCCTTCCAACTTATCACTCCCCCTTCCCGTCTGACTACCATGGGATCCAGAGCCTTCTCCCGCTGTGCCCCCCACCTCTGGAATTCCCTACCACAAGACATCCGTGCAATAGATAACCTCCCCACCTTTGTTTCCCCTCTCAAAACAGATGTTCATTCTGGCATATTCACTTTAATTTTAAGTTATTTTAATAATTTTTTTACCTACTTTTTCTCCTCCTTTTTCTGTGATTTTTTCTCCCATCCCAATTTCCTCTCGTGCCAATTCTCCATCCCCTGTCCTGATTGTTGCTCGCATGTGCCCCCCACTGGCCGGTCGTAGGGAGGATAGAAGCCCATCACATGTCCCCTCCGATACATGTGGAGGCAGCCAGTCACTTCTTTTCACCTGCCAGCGACTCTCATTGGCGAGGTGTAACGTGTGGGAGGCTCACACTGCCCCCGCCATCTCCTGTCTTTGCTGTGCAGGCGCCCTGACCGACCTGTAGGAGTCGCTGTTTACAACGACCAGATTACCACCCATCGACTCCCCTCCCGCTGACTCTGCCAATTAAGTCAGTATGACGGCCGGCAAAAGCCGGAGGCAACGCTGACAGCCGGATTCGAGACCGGTGTCTCTTGCGTTGGTGACGAGCGCAATGTCCGCTGCGCCACCCAGCCGCCTAATTTTACGTTTCTTATAACTGCTCCCCTATGTGTAACTCTGTAATATTGTGTTTTTACTGTGTGTAATTGTATTTGTTTTTAACCCTGTACGGCAGGGGTGTCAAACTCGTGGCCCGCGGGCCAATTGCGGCCCGCTGGATGATATTTTGCGGCCCCCTAATTGAAATAAAAGTAAAAAAAAATATATATATATATATATATATATTTTTAACCCATTCTCCGCCAATCACGTGTTAATCACACATTTATGCCTATATCTCACATTCTATGAAATACTGCAGAAAACGATAACGATTTTTTGATCCACTTTTTCTCCCATTTTCTATATTTTTCTCCCATCCCAATTTCGTATCATCCAATTCAACCCTCCCCTGTCACGGACGCTGTTTCTTGCCTCCCACAAGCCGGCTGCAATGTGGACTAAGTCATACATAGCACAAGTCCCCTCCGGTACTTGAGGTAACAGCAGTCGCATCTTTTCACCTGCGCAGCTCGATCTCTCAGTGGCGAGGAGTAACGCGTGGGAGGCTCACGCTGCCCCCGACACTTCCTGATTCTACTGCGCAGGCGCACCAACCGACCTGTAGGAGTCGCTGTCCACAACGGCCAATGTGTATTAGTACGGACGACCAGCTAAACTGAAAGCAAATGTGGAGCGCTGGGCTCGAACTGACGAGCCCAGCGTCTCCATCATTTCGTGGCGAGCGCCTTGCCCACTACGCCATGTGGCGATAAAAACATATTTATACTCAGACGGTATTTTAGTATGAATGTGTGAATGAAAAAGTAAAACGTTCCTACATCCTGAACGATAGATAATTGATGTTGAATGGGCCATAGTAATGTCAATTTAGCAATACAATTTAAAAAGTTATAGCCCTGCAAAGAAGGTGAACATCTCCATAGACAAATAGCACTGGCAGAGGATGGTTTAGGATGATCAAAGTGGTGGCAGAGAATGGTTTAATGTTGTGGGACTTGTACAGCACTTTGTTCAACTTTGTCAGTGCTGTAAAGTTTAAACCTTTTTAAATCTTAGACAAACAAAACACTTTGCTTTCATGAAATATTGTAAGCCGTCATTTGAGGCTTTATAAAAGCAGCACAATGAACACAAATCTGTCAGTGCCGAGTCCGACCTCATCTTAAATAACAAACAGCATTGCTTGTTGTAGTTAACCCATTCTCCGCCAAAATCGCTGTTCAGCGTTATTGCCCGCCATGCGTTGTCTGCCAATATCGCTGTACAGCGTGTTTCAAGTTCATATTTCATATTTTCGTCATGGAATTCATATTTCACCCACGGAGCCTTGTCATATGCTGCGGGAGCCATCACAACTCTGCAACGCTTCAATACTGCCACCTGGTG